>NC_034590.1:116140553-116235157 GCF_900095145.1 Mus pahari | reverse complement strand
CTCTCTCTCTCTCTCTCTCTCTCACACACACACACACACACACACACACACATGACCCACAAAAATACCACACCCAAGTTCTTAATACTAGAAGGAAGCTTCCAGGTTTACCTCTGGCCATAGAAAGCTTTGCAGAAATGGGGATAGGAAAACGCTGTGCTGCCAACATGCGGTACCATGCCCTCTGCTGACCCCACCCCTCTGTCTCTGCCAGGTGTCCAGAATGTGGACGTTCAGTTGGAGAACCAGATGGTGTTGGTGCAGACCACTCTGCCCAGCCAGGAGGTGCAAGCCCTCCTGGAAAGCACAGGGAGGCAGGCTGTACTCAAGGGTATGGGCAGCAGCCAATTACGTAAGTGACTGCTTAGAGTCTTGGTCTCAGCCTTGGGGTTGGAGCTCTGGAGCAAGAGCTGGTATCACGCTAAGCATAGGCGTCTCAGGACTGAGCTGGATTGGCTTTGGGGAGTTCCAAGAGTTATGTGAGATCCCTTCCCTGCTCTTCCTGACCACTGAAAGGAATGAGTGTTGATCCCTTTGATCAAGAGTTAAGGCCACTACCCACATTTTTTTAGTCAAATTAAACAAGCTCCCCCCACTGCCCCCTGTTAGACAAGACTATTTTCCTTAAAGCAAGGTTTGAGAAAATAGCATTGAGCATAGGAAAACGTGGGGCTTATATAGCCAAGGAAAACAAAATAAAAAACAAACAAACAAACAAACAACCCTATCAGGTTAGGGGGTTTCCAAGAGTTTTGTTAACTTGGCAGAACATCTCAAAATTATTTGGCAGAGTGTCCTATCTTATCAAGGAAGATGTCAGGGTATAGGGTGTGGGAACATGTTAAATTCCAGAAAATATGTCAAGACAGGGTTAAACCCAAGTTTTACAGAAAACAGGAATGAACTTATTTTGACCTTGTAACCCAATGGCTTTTAATCTGACGGTGCCATCATGCTGGTCCATTGGGGCTGGGCGAGATGGAAAGACAGTGAGCATTTCCTACCTTGCAGAGAATCTGGGAGCAGCAGTGGCCATTCTGGAGGGCTGTGGCTCCATACAGGGGGTGGTCCGCTTCCTACAGCTATCCTCTGAACTCTGCTTGATTGAGGGGACCATCGACGGCCTAGGACCAGGGCTGCATGGGCTCCATGTCCATCAGTATGGGGACCTTACTAGAGATTGCAGTAGGTAAGTCATCCTTAACATCCCTGCAGCGTCTCTAGCTACACACTTTCACATCCTGTCCTCATGAGTAGGGTGCATATACCCAGTGTGCAGATTAGCAAACTGAGGCTTACAGATGTTATGTGGCATATGAAAGGCTTCAGAGGATGCAAATCAACATCTGAGATACAGGGTGACTCCTGGTCACAGGGAAGGAAGGGGCCCTGTGTCTAGTGGTGTCTTCTGTAGTATGATTGGTTGTTTATTCCTTGGCATCTCCTGAGGCAGAAATTCACAGAAGGCACAATCCACATGCTTAGTTTATATGTTTTTCGCCCTAATGCTGGCACAGAATAGGACTGTTGAATAAAGGAATGAGTGAATGAATGAATGAAGAACAAAGGTAGTCAGAGAAGAGGGTCTACACATGATTATTTGGATACCTATCTGCTACTTTTCATCCTTAGCTGTGGGGACCATTTTAACCCTGATGGAGCATCTCATGGGGGTCCTCAGGACACTGAACGGGTAAGTGTAGGTTTGGGCTGGGTTTGGACATAGAGAGAATCCAGGGACTCAGAGGTAAGCAGTCAGTTCTTGGGCCTTGCACTGTGATTGCTTTATGTGTGGGTCTTTCCTTGCATCTGATGTTAATTTGCTTAGCAATCTTACTTGGTAAGTCCTGTGATCAGGTCCCTAGGGATACAATACTGTACACTCCAGTTCCTTCCCTGAGGAAGCTCAGACTAGCAGGGGAAATTTCATGGTCATGTAGAAAAATACTCTTGGCAGGGACCCTTGGGGATCCTTTCTTTTCTGTTTTTCCTCTTTGTCCTCTTTGTCCCTTCTTCCCTCAGCCCTTTCCTTGCTTGTACTAGGCATGGAGCCTGAGGTTGCACACATGCTCGGCAGTGCTCCGCCAGGGAGCTGTGTTTCCAGCAACGCTGAGGTTTCCTTTTCTTCACCGTAGAATTCTTTTCTAGTGTTCAGGGAGTTCCTGCCACATTAGTGGTCTCTGTTTTGAGTGAGTAGTACATCTGTACTGTTAATTATTCACTTGCTTGATTGAGCAGGAAGATCACAGTGGAGCACAGAGGTAATGAGCATAATGCTAGTCTGAAAACAGAGACAAAGGTCACAGGAAGAGGACGGGCAAAATCCGACCCTCAAGGACATTTCCCAGTGGATCTATTTCCTCTAACAAAGCTCCCCCTCCTACCCTTCACCACCTCCCAGTAATGGCAACATATTATGAACCCATCAAGGGATTAATCCATTGATTATGTCAGTCTTCGTGGTTTACACATCCAGAAATGTGCTTTACAAATCTCCTAGGTGGTTGCCAGTTCAATCAAATTGATAGTTAAAATTAGCCATCACAGGAACATGGCTTTCGTGCTCAGAGATTTTATGTTCCCTGGTGCTCTTGTGAAACCCCACTCAGAGGAGAGCATCCCCTCCCTGTACTTGGAGTTAAGCCCTAAGATGAGTTCTCATTCTGAAAGCTAGAGAAAACAAACTTCCTTCTTAGATCCTCTCAGGACTCCAGAGTTTTAATTTTCTATCATTTTTGTTCATTTGTTTGAGATATTATCTCAGGTAGCCCAGGCTGGCCTCAAAATCATTATATAATGAAGGATAGCCTTGAAGTTTTGGTCTTCCTTCCTCTACCTCTCAAATGTTGAGATGATAGGCAGAAGTCACCATATCCTGCTTTCTATCTCGATGCCAGTCCACAAAGTCCTGGCATAAGATCAGTGGAATCTTGGTACAAGCTAGGCATCCCAATCCAGTAGAATTGTGGTACAATTTGAACATTGCTATCTGCAGACCCGAGATCAAGTGTCCCAAACTCTGAGATTCTATTAAGAGTTTATTTTTAATTAAGAGTGCTCAACCACCAAGCGTGGTGGCACACACCTTTAATCCCAGCACTCGGGAGGCAGAGGCAGGTGGATTTCTGAGTTTGAGGCCAGCCTGGTCTATAAAGTGAGTTCCAGGACAGACAGGGCTATACAGAGAAACCCTGTCTCAAAAAACAAAAACAAAACAAAACAAAACAAAAAAACAAAAGAGTGCTCAACCAGTGAGGTGTATGCAAATGTTCTAGAACTGTGAGTGTAGAGAGATGGCTGAATGGTTAGAGTGCTTGCTGGCCTTTCTGAGATAAATTCAGTTCCCAGCAGCCATGTTGGGTGGCTCACAGTTGCCTGTAAATTCCAGATCTAAGGGATTCCACACCGTCTTCTGGCTTCCACAGGCGCCCATCCACAGTGTGGTGCACACACATATCTAGAAACATAGACATATGAAGAAAATAAAAATAACTTGGTAGAGCTTGGAATTGTGGTATATATCTTTAATCCTTGCATTTGAGAGACAATGGAAATCGGAGCGCTGTGAGCTCGAATTTAGCCTGAGCCACACAGTGAGTGAGTTCTAGGCCAACCAAGGATGAGAGCTTGTCTCAAAAGTTTTTAAAGAAAATACTCTAGAATAAAACAGAACAAAGCGCCACCACCAGTAGAGTGCACAGAAATAAGACATGCTGGTGTTGAATATTTCATAGCCTGTGTGTGTCTGTCCTTCCTTCCTTTATGGTTTTATGAGACAGGGTTTCTCTGTGTAGCCCTGGCTATCCTGGAACTCACTCTGTAGACCAGGCTGGCCTTGAACTCAGAAATCTGCCTGCCTCTGCCTCCCAAGTGCTGGGATGAAAGGTGTGCACCACCACTGCCTGGCACTTTGTGTTTCTTTTCTTTTTAATTAATTAATTAACATCTCAAACACTGGCTCCCCCTTCCAGATACCCCCCTCACAGAGTCCCTTCCCCCTCTCCCTTCCTTTCTCCTCTGAGAGTGTACCTGCTCCCCTGTGTCCTCCTCCCCTGGCACATCATTTCTGCCAGATTAGGCACATCCTTCATACTGAGGCCAGACAGAGCATCTCTGTTGGTGAATGGATACCACAGTCAGTCTACAGCTTTAGGGAGAGCCTCTGCTCCAGTTGTTGGGGGACCCACTCAGAGACTGAACTGCATGTCTGCTACATATGTGCCGTGGGCCACGTTCCAGCTCTTTGGTTGATAGCTCAGTCTCTGCAAGCTCCCATGGGTCTAGGTTAGTTGACTCTGTTGGTCTTTCTGAGGGGTTCCTATCCCCTACCTATGTTTCGTAATGTATCTAACTCATCTTTTAGGCTTTTAACAGCTCTTTTCTTGTCTAATGGTCAGAGTACCCCCTTTCTGCTCTGAGGTAGCACAGGCCTGTCCTTTTGAATGGCCCATTGCCCAGCGTCAGGCTTCTGCTCGGTGTGTAAGTGAGGTTGCCTTGAATTTAATGCCACTAATATTGGGCCAAAAAGTGACAACTTTTTATTATTGTTGGGGTCTGGGAATTGCCACTCAAACCATAGGAATCTCAATCTCAATTAAGCAAGAATAGTTTATTGAACTCACTGGACGGCCAGGTCCACAAGAAGGAAAAACCTAATTGTGGCACTAGTCTGTGCTCAGGGCAGGCTTTTTATAGAAAAAACCAGGTTCAAAAGTTAGCATGCAAGCAGTGAAGTGGTACAATATTTTTGGTTACCTAGACAACGTATTATCAGCTAACTTTTAAAGTTGATTGATCCTGAGTGAGGCAAGAAGGTGGATAGGTGTTGAACAGGGGAATTTCAGGACATTGAGATGATGTGATTCATCAAACTTTACAAGTGATTCAACCATAACTTTTTGGCTCATTAGTAGCATTATTCAGTGTCAGAGTAATAACTATGAACTTAATTTCACCTTGTGAGGAACATGGAATCTGAATGCAAAATGGCTACATTTGTGTTGAAAGGAGCAGGCTTCAACAATTATCTTCCAGTTTTTCTGGGACAGATACCTGGGTGCCTCTGGCTCAGTCTCTTGGAGCCTGAGTTATTATGGAGTTCAACATGGGAAGGATCTGTTTCCCCAATGGCATCGGCAGTTGGCAGTGTTGTTGTTGGCAGGCTTCGGGTCCTTGGCCAGACAACAGTCCTTTGCTATGTGAGCCTCTCCCTGGAGCAGCTCGCCACACATAAGTTGGTGTCTCCCAGGACACAAGAGAGTAAGAGTGCATCCAACATGGAAGAAAGGTTCATGCTGTGATCTAACTCAGGAAATGATACTCACTCCAGTCCACGCAAAAGTGGGTAAATCACAGAGTGTGAGCAGAGGGAGGTGTCCATAGGCTCTCTGCCTCCTTGGGTTTTGAAGGATGATGATGAGCTCTACATGTGGACAAGGCTGAGGCAGGTTGGCAGCTTTGGCAGAAGAAAACATCTAAGTCACAACCGAGCAGAAGTGTTCCTAAAAGGCAGAAGACAGCCCGAGGACATGTGTCCTTACCCTCACACCCTACATGGGACAGGGGGATCAGAAGTGAAACAAAACCAAAGAGGTTTGTCCTAGTGATAGCAACACATGCCTGTAGTCATAGCATCTAGGAGATAGAAACAGGATTAGGAGTTTAAGGCCAGCCTTGGCTACATAGCAAATTCAAGGTTACCCAGGATTATATGTTACCTTGTCCCTAAAACAAACAAACAAACAAACAATCAAACAAACAAAACAAATAACCTTCCCACAAAGCAAAACAAGGGGTAAAGGGTAAAGACATTTGTTGCCAGGTCTGACAACCTGAGTTTGATCCCAGCAACATGACACATGGAGAGAACTGTCTCCTGTAAGCTGTTGTCTTATTTCCATATGCTCATGTCTGAGGGTGTGTGAACATGCATAAACACACACATACACACAAACACACACACACTAAAGACATAAAAGTAAGTACATGAATAAACATAAAAATAAAAAACCAAACAGTTATGTATGTAGTCTACTTGTAGAACATATAGAGCATGTATAAGACTCTAAAATTATTTGATTTTTTAAACCATTTGGGCCATCTCTCTAGAAGATGAAGTAAGAAACGAACAAGAATGTAGTAACGCAGCACAGGATTAGCAGGTTTCTTCTTCATCCAGACGGCATTAAGGTCAGCGTGGGAAATAACACCCAAGGCTGGCTATCTCTCACATACCCGCTAACAGTGTCTCAGTTCCCATCCATCTCACCTCCCTTAGTCCTCTGAAACATCAAGGAGACTTGCCATGCTCTATGTGAAACCCTCTTGGTTCCCCAGGACCCAAGAGTATAGGCTGGGCCCAACATCCTGCAGACATGAAGACTTGACATGACCAAGTCTACCTGCTGTGTGTTTAGGGGAGGGACTGAAAAGGCTGCCTGTCCCTAATTCCCTTCCAAGATCATGCCTTCAGTCACTCTACTTGGCTTGTTCTTCAGCTCCAGAAACAGTTGGCAAGGTCCCTGTCAACAACAAAACAGGAACCAGCTGTGTCGGCTGTGCCTAGAGACAAGATGAAGTTGAAGCCAAATTTCTGTACGTTTGTTGTTGTTTCTTGAGACAGGGTTTGTCTGTATAGCTCTGTCCTGGAACTCACTCTGTAGACCAGGCTGGCCTCGAACTCATAGAGATTTGTGTTCCTCCCAGTGCTGGGATTAAAGGTGTGTGCCACTATGTCTGCAGAAGGCACTGACATTCTTCACTGCTTGATTTGTACAGATGTAGGTTTCTGAGGCTCTCTACTTGGGTCCTGTCACCTCAAAACTCACTATCAATTCACCTCACTGTGCTCTAATGACCTCTGTTTCATATTGTAGGCTCTTAAAAGTAGGGCATTGTATATAGTGCTCACTGTGCCTGGCAGAATGCCGTACATTGTGTCTGTATGAATGTATGTTTATTTTATTTTATTTTTTCAAGACAGGGTTTCTCTGTGTATCTCTGGCTGTCCTGGAACTCACTCTGTAGACCAGGCTGGCCTCGAACTCAGAAATCTGCCTGCCTCTGCCTCCCAAGTGCTGGGATTAAAGGTGTGTGCCACCACGCCCAGCTCGAATGTATGTTTATGTGTGTATGTTTATGTGCACTCACACACACACACACACACACACACACACACACACACCAGAGTTGACTTTGGTTATCTCTTTATTGCTTTTCATTTTAACTTGAGACAGGGACTCTTCATTGAAATTGAAGCTTGCTGCTTTTACTAGACTTGCTGACAGCATGAGCCCCCAGGATCTGTCTCTGTACCCCTCGCACTGGGATTATGGGCATGCACCTCCACGCTCAGCTTTCACCTGGGTGCTGGGAATCTGAGTTCTTGCCCCGAATACTTTTCATGACCTCCACTGAGCCCCTCCCCGGCCCTATGGCTTTTTTTTTTTTTACCTTCTCGGGAGAAGTAGGCAACACCATCTCTTTGCCCACCCTCTCACATTTCTCCCCTCTTGTTCCTTGAGGCTGGGAGTTAGAAAAAGAATGCTTAAGCCTCAGGGATCCCAGAGCTCCTGAGCATTTGGGCTTAGGAAGGGACAGGAGCTCAGCTGACTGGGGATGGAAACCAAGCTTGGCAGTAGGCTTGTAAGAGGTTGAGTCTGACTGGGAATGCTGGGGCTTTGCAGCACAGTGACTTTCTGCCCAGGATTTCACTCCTAGGAAAGGGAGTGAGTGTCTGGTAATCTCTTGAGTCTGGAACTTTTTCTTTCCCCTATGGGGTCTCATTTCAGCACCGGGGAGATCTGGGCAATGTCCAGGCTGAAGCTGATGGCCGAGCTACCTTCCGGATAGAGGATAAACAGCTGAAGGTGAGATGGGAAGAGTGTGGGGACCATCCTTGGAGGACAATGGAGATGAGGCTGTTGTTTCCCTTCAAAGGTGTGGGATGTGATTGGCCGAAGCCTGGTTATCGATGAGGGAGAAGATGACCTGGGCCGGGGAGGCCATCCCTTATCCAAGATCACAGGGAATTCTGGGAAGAGGTGAGTTATACCACCCTCAACAGGAGGCAGTGATATGCCAGTGAGGCACATGGAAGCCTGAAGAGGCCTAGAGGAGGCTTATGCTGATCATACATCCTTCCACAGGTTGGCCTGTGGCATCATTGCACGCTCTGCCGGCCTTTTCCAGAATCCCAAGCAGATCTGCTCCTGTGACGGCCTCACTATCTGGGAGGAGCGAGGCCGGCCCATTGCTGGTCAAGGCCGAAAGGACTCAGCACAACCCCCTGCTCACCTCTAAACAGAACCTCATGTCAGGTTATTTGGTCCTCATAGCTGAACATCTTCTTGCAGAGAGAGCTGTGGGCCCTTGCTTGTACAGGCCTAAGTACAGGGCAGATAGGTGTTGTAGCCTGAACAAATTAAATTGTTACTTTCATATGGCATTCTGTGTTTCTGCGTCTCTGTGTCTCTGTGTTCTTTATTGGGCTTGGTGAGTAGAGTCTCTCTGCTGTCTCTATCCAGAACCACCCCTTGGCTTTGGTACCAAACAAACTTTAAGTCTACATCTATCCTGAGTATTCCTCATCCTCTTTGAAGTCAGGATAAAGGACCATAGCAGTCACATGTCTGTGTGTGATCTGCCTTGGTCCTTCACTATTAATGAATAGAACTAAAAGAACTCTTAATCTTTCCTGGGTCCCATGTCTCCAAGAAATCAGGGATCTAGCATTAGGTCCTGTGGAAGGACTAAGGAAGCCACAGTGGCCTCTTTTTTTCTCTCTTGTCAACTGAGTATCACAAGAAAGCCAGGCCAAAGAGATACAGGAATGAGGCAGATACTCAGAGAGAACCTGAGAGCTGCCGCAAAGTTCTGGCTACCCAGCAATCCCCAAGTCCGGTCACTATATAGCCAGCTGCTTCCTGTCCTGAGATTCAAGAGGTGTAATTATGTCCCCCTGCAATGCATATCCCTTCTCTTTTAAGAACTTAATATGTCTTGAGTTGATTTATTTTACTCATTTTGTGTGTACATGTCATGCCTGGCTATATGCATGCAGGTTTGCATGTGTATTTGCATATGTGTTGTCATGGTTTGAATATTCTTGACTCAGGGAGTGGCATTATTTAGAGGTATGGCTTTGTTGAGCAAGTGTGTCACTGTGGGCATGGGCTTTAAGACCCTAACCCTAGTTGCCTGGAAGTCAGTCTTCTACTAGCAGCCTTCAGATGAAGATGTAGAACTCTCAGCTCCTCCTGTCCATGCCTGATTAGATGCTGCCATGTTCCCACCTTGACAATACTGGACTGAACCTCTGAACCTGTAAGCCAGCCAATTAAATGTTGTCATTTTTAAGACTTGCCTTGCTGGGCAGTGGTGGAACACATCTTTAATCCCAGGACTTGGGAGGCAGAGGCAGGCGGATTTCTGAGTTTGAGGCCAGCCTGGTATACAAAGTGAGTTCCAGGACAGCCAGGACTACACAGAGAAACCCTGTCTCGAAAAACCACAAAAACAAAACAAAACAAAACAAAACAAAACAAAACAAAAACCTTGACTTGGGCTCAGTGGTTAAGAGCACTAACTGCTCTTCTGATGGTCCTGACCTGAGTTCAAATCCCAGCAAGCACATGCTGGCTCACAACCATCTGCATAGCTACAGCAGTGTACTCATATACATCGAAAAAATAAAATAATTTTTTTTGTTTTTTGTTTTTGTTTTTTTCAGTGTGTTTTGTTTTGTTTTGTTTTTTGTTTTTTGAGACAGGGTTTCTCTGTATAGCCCTGGCTGTCCTGGAACTCACTTTGTAGACCAGGCTGGCCTCGAACTCAAAAATCCGCCTGACTCTGCCTCCCGAGTGCTGGGATTAAAGGCGTGCGCCACCATGCCCGCTTTTGTTTTTTTCATGACAGGGTTTCTGTTTATAGTCCTGGCTGTCTTGGAACTCACTCTGTAGACCAGGCTGGACTCGAACTCAGAAATCTGCCTGCCTCTGCCTCCCAAGTTCTGGGATTAAAGGCATGTACCACCGCCACCACTGCCCGGGATAAAATAAATGTTTAAAAACAAAAAAACAAAAAAAAAACAAAACAACAACAAAAAAAGACATGCCTTGGTTATGGTGTCTGTTCACAGTAGTAAAACCCTAAGACAGAAGTTGGTACCAGGAGTGGGGTGTTGCTGTGATAGGCCTGAATGTGCCTTCGCTGGGAAGAATGTGGATTTGGGGACTTTGGATTTGAAAGTGGTAGAATGCTTTTTTTTTTTTCTTTTTTTTTTTTGGTTTTTCAAGACAGGGTTTCTCTGTTTAGCGCTGGCTGTCCTGGATGTCCTGGAACTCATTCTGTAGACCAGGATGGCCTCGAACTCAGAAATCTGCCTGCCTCTGCCTCCTGAGTGCTGGCATTAAAGGTGTGTGACACCACTGCCCAGCTCAGGCTTGCCTATTATTGACAGAGCAGCTTTTATGATTGTGTGAGCTGCCAGACTAAAGACTTTGTCCCTTTTGCTTTGAGCTGGGCAGTGGTTTACAGTTGGCCTTGAGTTAGAGCCTCCTGGCTCAGTTCCCAGTTCCCCGATCCTGCCTCTCTCCTGCTTCAAGGCTGCTGGCAGTGTCAGATCTTGGACCCTGTTCCTTCTGGTGGCTCTGCTGGTTGTTTTCCATCTCTCCTTGGGTCCAGGGAGCCAATCTTGTAAATCTTGGGGCCCTAGATCTCTTTCCCCACTTTCTGGACATTTGCATGCACCCTTGCAAGTAAAGTGAGCTACTAAATGTAGCTGAAAAAACATATTTTACGTTAAAGTAATGATTAATTTCCAATTAATCATTCCTTGGTATCCACATGTTTCCCATTCAGGACCCTAGTAGGATATTAAAATTCATAGATGCTCAAGTGCATATATAAAATGGTAAGGTATTTATTTGCATTGAACCTATGTATGTCCTTTAATATTTATTTGAGATGGGATCTTACTATGTAGCCCTGGCTAGCAAGGAACTTGCTATGTAGACCAGGCTGGGCTCACACTCACAGATACCCACTTGCTTTTCCTGCCAAGTACAGGGAGAAAAGGTGTGGGCCAGTGCTCTCAGTCAGACTCAGGATTTTGAGTTGACTTTTTTGTTCAACATGTTTTTAGAAACTTTTCATTTTGGCCAACACTTCTGGACCTACCCCCACATTAAGTTATATGACCCTGTATAAGGTTTGACTCACAGTTTAAGAAGCTTTTCTTTAACTCATTATCACACCCAATAACATCAATGCTTTTTATATAAATGTTAACTTGCATCGTTACACAGTTTTTTCCTGAGGATTTTTTTTTTTTTTGAGAATTTTACATTTGAGTACTGTAATTGCATCCTTTCCACCCACATTTCTTGAATGTTATCAATCTGTGGATGGCTGAATCTGTGCACTGTGGTTAATAGTATTTGGAGGTTTATACCCCTCCTCTGATCATTTAGTTCCCAAATAAAAGACAAAACTTGGGCTGGAGACATGACTCAGTGGTTAAGAGCACCGATTGCTCTTCTGAAGGTCATGAGTTCAAATCCCAGTAACCACATGATGGCTCACAACCATCCGTAATGAGATCTGCCGCCCTCTTCTGGGGTGTCTGACAACAGCTACAGCAAGCAAGCCAGGCCTGAGTGAGAAGAAAAAATGTCTGAAGACAGGTACAGTGTACTTACATATAATAAATAAATCTTAAAAAAAAGACAAAACTTTTATATTAATAATAAGCCTTAAAGCACTAGAGCTGGGCAGATATCAACCCTTTATACTAGTTTGTCTACTTTTCTGTCAGTAATCTTGAGATATTCCCTTGCCATGTTCTGACCAAGCCAGCTCCCGCTCAGTCAACAGGTTCTCCAGTGCAGGTGCGAGGATTTAAAAGAAAGACACAATTAGACAAGACTGCAGCATGACCCCAGTCAATTCTGAGACTGAAGGCAGGTTTAATTTTTCCCCAACCTGCTTTTATACCATTTTAATTACATTCAAGTATTATGGAGGAACAGTACAATAAGGAACTAGCAAGGCAGTAAGCAAAGTCCTGTGATTACTCCCATGACAGTTGCTTCCAAGGGCTTGTCAGAAGGACCAAAATACCTGAGCCAACTTCTTTGTTCAAGCCCAAAATCTTACCTGAAGCCTACTTCTCTTGTTCCACCCTAAGATTAAAATTCCTGCCTGAACCTACTTCCCTATTATAGCCTAAAGTTAGATTCTTGCTTGAACTTACTTCCTTGTCATGGCCTAATGTCAGATTCCTGCCTGAAGCCCATTTCTCAGTCCTTGGCCAATGTCAGATTCCTGCCAAGTGGTCCCCCAAAGGCTCTCCACAATGTTCTACCTGGGCTGCTCTTACTCCAACAGGGCAGCTGTCTTAGGGTTTTACTGCTGTGAACAAACACCATGACCAAGGCAAGTCTTATAGGACAACATATATTTGGGGCTGGCTTACCGGTTCAGAGGTTCAGTCCATTATTATCAAGGTGTGAGCAGGGCATTGCCCAGGCAGTCATGGTGCAGGCAGAGCTGAGAGTTCTACATCTTCATTTGAAGGCTGCTAGTAGAAGACTGACTTCTGACTTCCAGGCAGCTAGGGTGAAGGTCCTAAACCCCTGCAAACAAGGCCACACCTACTCCAACAAGGCCACACCTCCTAACAGAAGCCACTCCCTCTTCCAAGCATGCACTAACCATCACATTCCACGCCCTGGACTTCATAGGCTTGTTCAAACATGAGTCTTTGGGGGATATACCTAAACAAAGCATAATGCAAAAAATATATTTAGTTCAACTTCCAAAGTCCCCATAGTCTAGAGCAGTATCAGCAATGTTAAAAGTCCAAAGTTCAAGGTCTCTTCTGAGATTCATCCAATCACTAAACTGTAATGCCCAAAGCAAGTCAGGAAACCAGCTGGGCAAACTCCAAACATCTCCTTGTCTGAAGCCATATTCAGATCTCCACTCCTTTTTCATCTTTGTTAACAGCAGTAAAGTTCCTTCTCCTAAGCTGGATCCACTCCCTGTTAGCAGCTTTCCTCAGCAGATAGCCCACAGCTCTGGCATCTTGAATATCTTGGGGTCTCCAAGGCAACTTCAATGTTACAGCTTCTTGTTTCAATGTCTGGGATCCACACATGATCTTCTGGGCTCCTCCAAAGGTCTGGCTTCACTTCTCCAGCTCTGCCCTCTGTAGTTATCTAAGCTCGGTTGATCCACTCCACTGCTACTGCTGTTCTTGGTGATCATCCCATGGAACTGGCATCTCCAATATGCTGGGGTCTTCTGCTGCTGCAATTAGACTTCACCAATAGCTTCTCATAGGTTCTCTTCATGGTGCCAAGCCTCAACTCCTTTGCATGACCCCTTCAGTCCTGGGCCATCAAGTAAAACTGAGGCTGCACCTTCACCAATGGCCTTCCATGGCCTCTCACAGTGCCAAGCCTCAGCTGCTCTTCATGACCTCTTCAGGCCTTCAAAATCAGTACTACCTGAGTAACTCTTACACATTACCAAGTACATTACCAAGTGTGATGGTTTGTATATTCTTGGGCCAGGGAGTGGCACCATTTAGAGGTGGGGCCTTGTTGGAATAGGTGTGACCTGGTTGGAGTAGGTGTGTCATTGTGGGTGTGGGCTTAAGATCCTCACCCTAGTTGCCAGGAAGTCAATCTACCACTAGCAGCCTTTGGATGAAGATATAGAACTCTCAGCTCTGCCTGTGCCATGCCTGCCTGGTTACGGCCATGCACCCACCTTGCTAATTGACTGAACCTCTGAACCTGTAAGCCAGCCCTAATTAAATGTTTTTTTTATAAGACTTGCCTTGGTCATGGTGTCTGTTCACAGCAGTAAAACCTTAACTAAGACACCAAGTATCTCTGGAACACAGCTTCTTGTGCTCTCAGATAACACTTCTCAGAAGACATCACCTTAGTGATGCTGGTCTCTTCTTAATCATGGCTACTCTCTTAGCTCTAGCTAACCAGCATTGTTCCAGTAGTCCTTTTTATTCTGGATTCAAAAGCCAGAGGCACGTGGCCAAAGCTGCTGAGTTGTTCTGCTTGCTGGAGCTGGGACATACCCCCTTGTTCCCTTGTTCTATTATATTATCACCAACTTTCTGTTTTCCAATGTCCTTCACTGCCTAAGCCTGGCTGCCCTGGAACTTGCTCTGTAGACTGACTTTGAACTCAGAGATCTCCATACCTGTCTCCTAAGCACTGGGATTAAAGTTGGGGTTCACCAAGGTTGGATTTAAGTTTTCCTTCACCTAGAACTTACTCTGTGCTAAACTGGCCTTGAACTCAGAAATTTGTCCTTTTCTCCTGGGATTAAAGGTTTGTACTACCATTTCTGGACCTAAATTTAGCTGGGTGAGATCTTGCCAAGGTCACTTCTCCTTTAAATCAATTTAATATCCTTGAACACAGGACTCAGCTCTACTTCCTGGTTCCCCTTTAATACTTGAACAATATATATAATATTTTTGTTTTGTTTTGTTTTTGAGACTGGATTTTTCTGTGTAGCCCTGGCTATCCTGGAACTCACTCTGTAGACTAGGCTGGACTCGAACTCAGAAATCCACCTGCCTCTGCCTCCCGAGTGCTGGGATTAAAGGCGTGCACCACTATGCCCGGCTTTATTTCATTTAGAAACAAAACATTTTCACTAAGTACATTGAATTTAATTGTATACACCATTTTGGAAAGCATGGTAAAATGGCAATAAAAACTAGTCAGTTAGCATTTTCTTTTTTTTTTTTTTTGTTTAAAGATTTTATGTGTATGACTATTTTGCCTGAAAACATATATAAGTATACCACATATGGGCTTGGTGCCACAGATCCCCTGGAACTGGAGTTACAGGCTTGTGAGCTGCCATGTTGGTGCTGGAGACTGAGTGCAGGTCCTCTAGAAGAGCAGCCTTTGCTCCTAACCACTGAGGAATTTCTTCAGTCCCTCAATTTGTATTTAACCATAAAGATCATATTTCACAAAAAAACCACTTCACATGACATATGCATTATTAGAAATGCCTTTCAAGGGGGCTTGCCTAGAAACATCTTTGGGCTTATTTCTACTGTTTAATAATGGTTATGTGTTTGTAGAAATCATGATGGGCTCAGTATGAAGGTAAGGGTTCTTTCTACTGAAGTCATTCTGGATGACATAAACCTTAGCTCAGCATGTCCACTATCAGCAGAAGGACAGCACTTCTAACAACTTTCAGTGGCCAGAGTGAGTCACATGGCCATACCTAACTTGGGTAAAGTCTTTGACACATCTTTGATCGAGGAGAAAGGGGCTGAAACACTGTGTGTGTATAATCATATATATATTATACATATGTATATGTATGTATGTATCATTTTTTTGTATTTGTGTGTGTGGAGGAAGTAGGAGGTGTTTGTAGAATTTCAAGAAAAACACAAAGGAATCAGTTCTTTCCTTCCACCATTTTGGTCTTGAGAAATAAAGTCAAGCCATCAGACAGGTTGCAACCATCCATATCAACTGAGACACTTCACTGGCCCTAAAAGGTATTTAAATCAGGGCTTCTTCTTCTCTTTTTTTCATGAGGCTCCTTATATAAAGGTATATAAAATAAGAATTAAAATTAAACATTAATAACAAATTATAAATTTACTCAAAACAATTTTTGCTTACAATTTTTTGATTTTATGTGCATGAGCATAATCAGGTCATCAGACTGATAGTAAGTAGCCTTACCAACTAAGACAGTTTATTGTCTCTCAAAGGATATTTGTACACTCATGTTATACATTATCCAAAATGGCTTCAGTTTCAACACAACCAAAATGCCCACTCCTGGAGCAATGGATGAAGAAAACGTGGTATACATGCAGTAAATATTCTGCCTTAAAATGAAAGGGAATTTTGATACACTACAATGTGAAGCTTGAAGACAAATATTTGTATAATTTACTTCTGTGAAGTACCCCATATACCCAAATTTATGGAAAGTCAAATGTTGGTTTCAAGGGACTGGAGAGAGAGGGTGATGGGGATCAGTGTTCATCGGCACAGCATTTCAGCTGAGGAAGGTTAAAATACCCTGGAGATGGATGGCGCTGGTGTTTGTACAATGTAAATGTACCCGACAGCACGGACTGTGTGCTTGGATATGGTTCAGATTGAGTCATTTTATGTTTTATCTTCACCTTTGTTGTGGAGCTGTTTCCTCCTAACTGTAAAGTGCTTTCCTTGACGGAAAGGGGAGCTCACAGGAACAAGACACCCATAAAGGGATAGAGAGATGGCTCAGCAATGAAGAGTACAGGAACAGATTCCAGAGGATCCAGCATCCATTTGGCAGTTCACAAACATCAGGATCTGACGCTCTCTTCCGGCTTCCGCAAGCACTGCATGCACATGCGCGTGGTCTACCAAGACTTCTACCGCCTCTTTTTCTGACAGGCGGTAGAAGTGGATTGAAGCCAGGAGTAGGGTATTTAGCTGTTAACTAAATTTTCGTAGGTTTAACTCCTATCAATCTAGATAAGGTCTTAGCTTAATTAAAGCAATTGATTTGCATTCAATAGATGTAGGATATAGTCTTGCAGTCCTTATCAGAAGTTAAACTTGTTTGTTTTCTAAGGGCTTTGAAGGCAAACATTCATACACACAAAACATGAAAAGAAAGCTGCCAAGACTCAAGAGACCCCTCCCCAACGTTATTTGTTTATTTGACATAGGGGCTCACATGGCCCAGGCAGTTTGGGATGACTTTCAACTTCTGACCCTTAAAGCTATGAGTATAGCAGTGGGCTGCTTTGTCCCATCCTTTTGAAAATTTTTAGGTTTTTTTTTTGTTGTTGTTGTTTTTTCGAGACAGGCTCTGTGTAGCCCTGGCTGTCCTGGAACTCACTCTGTAGACCAGGCTGGCCTCGAACTCAATCCACCTGCCTCTGCCTCCCAAGTGCTGAGATTAAAGGCATGTGCCACCACTGCCCAGCAATTTTTCAGTTTTTTTTAAAAAAAGATTTATTTATTATTATATCTAAGTACACTGTAGTTGTCTTCAGATGCACCAGAAGAGGGCATCAGATCTCATTAGGGATGGTTGTGAACCACCATGTGGTTGCTGGGATTTGAACTCAGGACATTTGGAAGAGCAGTCAGTGCTCTTGACCACTGAGCCATCTCTCCAGCCCCCCAGCTCCAATTTTTAAATTTAAAGTTATTTTATGTGTGTGGATGTTTTGCTTGTTTCTCTGTATACCACAGATGTGCAATGGCCAGTTCCCTTGGAACTGGAATTAGCTGGTTGTAAGCCCCCATGTTGGTGCTGGGAATCAAACTCAAGTTTTCTGGAAAATCAGCAAGCTCTCTTAACCAGAGAGCAGCCCCTCTAAGTTTTTGTTGTTTCTTAAAGACAGGGTCTCTATATATCCCTGGCTCTCCTGGATCTCACTACGTAGACCAGGCTGGCCTTGAACAAATTTCTCCCGTATTTGCTTCCTGGGTGCTGGGATTAAAAGGGTGCCCACCACTCCTGGCCCCCTCCTCGTATTTTTTTTTAAGATCCAACTTTTGGCTTCCTCAGGATTACTGCCCTTCTACTTTACTGAACATCATATTGTGATAAACTTCATGCATACAATAAATGGTCACCATCGTAATTCTCGAAATTCCATCAGGTTGAGACAGACGCTCAATATTCACTGTCTGCAAAATCCTCCAGAGCCTAAGCAACCCCAAGGAATGTGCTTGCAAAGAACGAGTTATTGGCTTTATAGAGGAGGCGCCTCTCTGGTCCCCTCCGATCTCCAAGCATATATAGTGTCGGGGGCCAATCCCAGACTAAAAGGGGTTCGTCCTGGTTTCTCCCTCCGGGCGCGGCCTTACCGCAGACACTGAGGCTGCCACCACAACACTCGGGGTTTGGCAGAGGCAGCTCGAACGGAGGAGCCGGGACTTCCCTAGAGAACAAAGTTTTCCTTGGGGCCCCGCCGGGACGCCACACCCTGGCCGGAGGTAGCTCTTCCGACTAGGCCTCTGCGGACTCGGCCGGAGCGCGATACCCGGTCCCCAGCCCTTCTTTCCCCTCCCCCTGAGGTGGCGGTTGGTCGCGCGCCTCTATGCCTTTTCCACCCCCTCCGTTAACAAGGGGCTCCAGGCCCTCTGGGATTGGCTGCGTCAAAGGACATCTGCTCCCAACCTCTTTGATTGGCTGCTATCCGCG
This sequence comes from Mus pahari, assembly GCF_900095145.1. Lineage (NCBI taxonomy): Eukaryota > Metazoa > Chordata > Mammalia > Rodentia > Muridae > Mus > Mus pahari. Next base: position 116,216,929 of record NC_034590.1, on the reverse strand, counting down.
CTCGATGCAGCCTCCAATTGGTTAGGTTAGAGCGCCTGCGCGGCGGGGTTCTCGGTCGCCAGCCATTCCTGTGGAGGACTGCGGGTCGTTCGGACGTTTTGCCTGTCGCTGTAGGAGAGGTCCCGTCTCTCCGAGAAGGCGGTTACGGCGGCAAAATGAAGATTTTTGTGGGCAATGTCGATGGGGCGGATACGACGCCGGAGGAGTTGGCAGCTCTCTTCGCGCCCTATGGCACGGTCATGAGCTGCGCCGTCATGAAACAGTTTGCCTTCGTGCACATGCGCGAGAACGCTGGCGCGGTGCGCGCCATCGAGGCCCTGCATGGCCACGAGCTGCGTCCAGGTCGTGCGCTGGTGGTGGAGATGTCGCGCCCGAGGCCCCTGAACACTTGGAAGATTTTCGTGGGCAATGTATCGGCTGCATGCACAAGTCAGGAATTGCGCAGCCTCTTCGAGCGCCGTGGACGCGTCATCGAGTGTGACGTGGTAAAAGGTAACGCGGGAGCGCGCTCGGGGGAGGGGACACGCGCGGTGCTCTCTGTCTCTTAGCCACGCCCCTCACTCTGGGGTTGGTCCTCAGGGTTGGGAATGACGGGGAAGTGTGCGGGAGCGGGGCCTAAGGTGCTGGGGGCGAGTTGGGTAGAGCCACCCTTCTCCCCTGCGGTCCAAGCAACATTCATCAAGTGGGAGGAGTCGGCTCTGGGCGGGTGCAGTGGCCACTGCAAGCCGAAGCCACGGGGCTGGGGACGCGCCAGAGGTTTGCGAGTGTGCGGGGTTGGGAGGAGGCGCCTTTTCCTGGTTGCATGAGCCTGGCACTAAAATGAAATGGAAAGGGAAGGGCACCAGCAGGATTATGGAGCGGGGAAGAGTTCGCCACTTCTCCACTTTCTCTCCAGACATTGGTCAGTGCGAGGGAAGAGGGAAAAAGATTGGGTTAAAGCTCCAAGGCCGCTCTGGGGTTCCTTCCTGATGAATGCTCCCAGGCGGAAGGTAGCGGGGCCCTCGGTGGTTTCTTGGGTTCGGGCTTTTTAGTATTGTCCGGAATGAATCGGCTTGTGGGTATGGGAGGGGCCTCTTCCGAACCCCTCTGACCTTTCAGTATTTGATGGGTTAGCCTTGGCGGTTTTGTTCTTTTTCCTTCTATTCCTCCACCCTCCACTTTGTGTTGGTTTTTACAACTTAACAAGTGGAAGCCCTGGTTTTCTTCGTTTATTTTTGAATGTGAAAGGGGGCTATTAAGCCTCTCCCTCGGTAGCCTTTTACTTGCTAAGCTGGTGCCTCGGGGCGCAGGTGTTTTATAAGCTTGGTGAGATTGCCAAGGGTATACTCTGGCTTTGGTTGGGAGAGGGGCATGTGAGATTTCTATTAAACTTGGATTTAACACCATTTATTCAGTTAGTACTTTTTATTGCTTGAATAATCTTAGGACAGCTCGCTAGTTTGCTTTTTCCTTTGAGGAATAGTGTCTTTTTCAGACCCTGTTGATTTTCATATGTTGGGGTTTTATCTCTTTATCTTTCCTGTTTTTTTATGTTGGCAAGATTTTATGGGACACCCAGACCAATGTGGGTTTCACTGATGAGAGTTACCTTTGCCCTGTCATTTTCAACAGTGCACCCTGCAAGTGAGGCCTTGTTTATTCCCTAGTTCTGCTGGATTCATATCTGCTTGTGCCTTGTAAGGAATTTTGAGGACAGGAACTAAATGTGGGTATAGGTGCTTGCTCATTCTCACCCAAGGGTTCATTTGCTGTTCTGGAAAGTCACACCATTTGGGCCAGTCCTTGTCTTTTCAAAGAGGGGGGTGAAGGGTCATAGGATGTTCATTAATAGGAACAAAATATTCTGCCTTAATACTGCATCTGTTTTCCTCAATTCAGGTTATATCTGGAATCTGACTTTATTGCAAACTTTAAGCAGGCTGTATGATCATGGGTTTTTTTGCTTCTGTTTAGTGTAAACAAGTGGGAAAGGTCTCAGTTTGGGTACTTGGTCAGCAAATGCATGGGACATATGAATTTTTATGAGAGTCTCAACTGACCTATCTAGTTTCTTTTGAAGTTCTTCGGTAGTCTGGATGGTAGAGTGGGAGTAGAATTCAGTACCTGAGGGGACAGACTCCATTGGAATTTGTATGGTTCAGTTAACTTTTTCTCAGATGGTAGGCCAGAAATTTGCTTGAATTTGTTTGGGACTGGCAGTAAGTGACAGGGTGGTGGTTGGGATGTAGAATTAGATTCCCTGTGAGAGAAGGTTATGTGCATTCCTTTCCTTTTGAAAACATATTTACAGCAGAACTCTGCTCTAGGCTGATATGACACAGACTATCCTTTGCTGTAAGAGATCTGGTGAGATTTGAACATACTTCTACTGATGCCGGTATTTCAGTTGGGGTGAAAGATTTTCAGGTTGGAAGTGGAGTAGAAGAGATTGGCTCTGATGCTATAAATAGCTTACTCCTTTTTGGGAGGGGAGCCTGAGGATGGGCATTTGGTTGAGGCTGTCAGGTCTTGAAAAGTGCAGAAGCTTGATCTTAAACAGGATGGCTAGCTCTGTTACATTTCACAGAAAAAAAAACCAAAAAAACAAAAAACCAAAACCATAGTTGCTTGGTTGGTTACTTGGGCTTTGGTGTGATTTGTAGAACAAAATCTCCGCAGCAGCAGTGATAACTAGTCTCCACAGCTGCATACTACTAGATACTCAGATGAACAGTTTCAGGAATTATACAGGTTTCAAGGGAGGTTTAAATATCAGATAAGAAAAATACAGCCATTCTTCCTGTATATATAGCTTTGTTAATTTAAGTTGAAAGTATTTAGTTTTCATTTGGGAAAACTTTTGGTACTCTCCTTGTCTTGTTGCTAGAGTCAAAACACCATAGAAAGTCCTGGAAAAAACTTGTATGTTTGTTTGTTTGCTTGTTTATTTATTTTTGAGACAGTGTTTATCTGTGTAGCTCTGACTGCCCTGGGAATTGGAGATTGCCTGCCTCTGTTTCCCTAGCACTGAGATTACAGGAGTGCAATATTGCTGGGCCCAGCTTACTATCTTAATGTAGTGGTTTCTCTGAAGTAGTTCTCCATGCAAATGGGTCTTTGAAATTCTTCAAAGTCTGGTTCTTCACTGTCAGCTGGCTTTTTGAGTGTCTTTGACAGGTCTAAGTTTGACTTACTGCAATGAGTCTTAGGTCTTATCAACTAGGTAACTAAGACTACCTGGCCTACTGAGCTACATCTTCTGTACACAGGCGCACGCGCACATACACTCACCTTTTAGATCTATTTTATATGTATGAGTGTCTGTATTTATGTGTGTGCATTACGTGTATGCTTGATGCCCACAGAGGTCAGGATGGTCAGGAGGGATGGTTGTGAGCCGAAGGGTTGAGTTCTGGGAACTGATTCTGGATTCTCTACAACAGCTGCAGGTGTTCTCAAAGACTGCATCTTTCCAGTCTCCCTTCATTTTTTGAAACAGTGTCTTATACCATCCAGGCTGAACTTGCCATGTAGCTGAGGATGGCCTTAAAGTCCTGATCTCAATTGCCTCTACCTCTCATGAGCTAGTATTTCAGGTGTGTGCCTCCCTGCCCACCTCACACTCCCTTCTAGTATCAGGCTTAGAAACTTAACTTCCTGATAGAAAAAGACTGTTTGAGTCAGAGGCTTCCCTCATGAGAGCTCATTGGGTAGTCATTTGAACTAACTCATTTGAAAGTATTGTTCCTCTTTCCCTCTCCCTTCTTTCCTCCTCTCCCTCTTGCTTTTATTTTTTTTTTTTTTGTGGTGTGGTGGTGCAGTCAAACCAAGGGCCTTATACTTGTCTTATATACACTATCCAGTTCTTAAGTTTCTTTTCATTGTTGCTGTGTCCCCCCCCCGTCTCACTGTGTAGCACTGGCTGTCTTGGAATTCGTTGTGTATAACTTTGCTGGCCTAGAACTCACAAGTTCCACAAGATCCACAAGTACTGGGATTAAAGGTGTACGCCACTTTGATCAGCCAATTCTTAAATCTTTAATTTTCTTATTTGCCACGTGTTTTATTTTTATTTTTTAAATTTATTTATGTACTTTTTAAAATGTAGGAATGCTTTGTCTGCATGTACAACTACATGTCAGAAGAGGACTCATCCTTTTTATAGACGGATGTGTGCCACCATGTAGTTGCTGGGAATTAAACTCTGGACCTCTGGAAGGGCAGCCAGTGCTCTTTGAGCCATCTCACCAGCTCACGACTTATTTTAAATAGGGCCTTGCTGAGTAATCTAGGTTGGCATCTAATCTCTGGTCCTCCTTGTCTTTCCTCCTGATTGCTACCATATGCTGGGTAGCACTTGGCCTTTTAAACTCAAAACCAGGTATGAGGTGTAGATGGGATATCTAATTTCCCTTAAACCCATTGAAATTTTTGTTAGATGCTTTTCCTAGCTCGTTTTTTAATAGAATGATAAACAGGTAGGTGGTCATGGTGGTACACAGGATTTATTATTATTATTATTATTATTATTATTATTATTATGTTTGTATGTGGAATCTAGAACTAGAGAACATTAGATCCCCTGGAATTATAAGGAATTGTGAACATGCAGAACATGCTCCTAACCACTAAGCCAGCTGGGCGTGGAGGCACACGCCTTTAATCCCAGCACTTGGGAGAAAAAGGCAGGTGGATTTCTGAGTTCGAGGCCAGCCTGGTCTACAGAGTGAGTTCCAGGACAGCCAGGACTACACAGAGAAACCCTGTCTCGAAGAAACCAAAACCAAAAAAAAAAAAACAAAAAACAAAAAAAGGCACGCCCACACACACAACCCACTAAGCCATCTCCAGCTCCCATTGCATGCCTTTAATTTCAGCACTTGGGAGTCAGGCAGGCAGATATATATGAGTTGGAGGCTAGTCTTATCTAGGTCTATATATATTGAGTTCTAGGTCAGCCAGAGCTACATAGAGAGGGAGAAAAAAAAAAAAATCAAGAAAAAAATAAGGTTCCTTTGTCCTTCACAGAGTTTGTTTCTACCTTAGCTTCCTGCGCCATCTGTCTTTAAGCTCTAGCTATCTTGATTTCTGTTAATTTTGACTGGGTGTTTCTGTTTGTTCATTACATTGTCCAGGTTGAGGACAAGTTCAGCCTTTTAAAAACATTTGCTTATTTGTCTGTGTAATTATTTTGAGGATGTGCCTCCTCACTTTGTAGCTCTTGCTGGTCTCATCTTCTGTCTGCCTCACCTCCTAAGTGCTGTGCTTGTAGGCAAGCTTTACGATTCCTGTTCTCTCTGTTTTTAAAGAAATCTTAGACCACAACTGCTATTTTTAGCTGATTCATCCCAAGTGGAGATCAGTAATCAAAGGACAATTGAAATGTCCAGTGGCTAGATGAACGGTTTACCTTTCAAATTTGGGATCATTGAAGACTATCATTTGTTGAACTAGGCACACCAACCTTGGCATTCACCTTTTTTTTTTTTTTTTTTTTTAAATTAAATTAAGCCAGGCATAGTGCTCCACACCTTTAATCCAGTACTTACTTGGAAGATAGGCAGGGGGAATCTGATTTGGAGACCAGCCTGGTCTACATACCGAGTTATAGGATAGCCAGAACTACATAGTGAGAGCCCGTCTCAAACCCTCCCTCCCCACAAAAAATATATTATTTCTTGTGTATAAATAGTTCTGTCTGCATGTATACATGCCTATACAGGTCAGAAGTGAGTGTGGGAGTTTTGGGAACTGGAATTATATGTCAGTGGTTGTGAGCCTCCCTGTGGGTGCTGAGAACCCAGCCTGGATCCTGTGTGAGAGAACCAGTGCTCTTTACTACTGCTGACCCAACTCCCCTGCCTCATTTTCTCCTTTTATCATGGTAAGCAGCTTTCAGGTTATAACGTAGCATTAAGTTTTATTAGAGATTAAAAATATTTTCTAGGGAAATAAACCTCTGGTTAGTTTAGGTTTGAAGAACTGTCACGACTCCATTATCGTCCTACATCTATTTAAACCTCACAAGGCATTTCTGTCTTCTTACTTTTAACTTGAGGTTGTTAGGATAAATTTTTCCAGTAGGGAAATAAATGGAAGTTCTCTAAGGTCACCTAAATAGTCAGTGATGGGTGGATCTAATAAAGCTGGGCCTTTGAATTTTTAGCCCAGGATCATTTACCTTATACTGAACTTGGTTTTTGTCTTTTATTTCTTTGGAGGTTTCATTGTCTTCAAATTAGGAGATGACTTGTTGTATGTGAACAGTTTAGATAAGGCATCTCAGAATAAAAGCCCTAAAGATAGGTTATTTGTTTGGAGGCGTTTGGGTGTCATTTCCAATAATCTGTTTTTATAAAAAATGGAACCTTAAGCAGGGTGTGGTGGCGCACGCCTTTAATCCCAGCACTCGGGAGGCAGAGGCAGGCAGATTTCTGAGTTCGAGGCCAGCCTGGTCTACAAAGTGAGTTCCAGGACAGCCAGGGCTATACAGAGAAACCCTGTCTCCCCCCCCCCCCCCAAAAAAAAAAAATGGAACCTTAGTCCATCCAGATTATTTTTTATTTCTTAAATTGATATGACAGAGATTGGATCCTAGCTGTTGAATGCCTTAAAGTAGCCACAGGTTCACAGTGGAGCTACGTGCAGAGCCTTATCTCTCAAGATAGGTTCTCATCCTTGCTCTTCAGACCCTGCTGATGGTGCTATAGTTTGTGGTATGGATGGTACCAAGAATTTCTTCCCCTTTAAAGTTTTTCCCTATGTTGTAAGTGATTAGAGTTCTCAGATCAATATCATGTCTTTGACTTTCTCCCAACACAACTTACTCAGGTCTTTAATGAGAGAGCCTAGGTAGGTGGCTGGTGGCATTACTCAGTCATGAACTAGCACTCCCGTGTGAGACCCTTCCTATGCTAATCCTGCCCCTCCCCCCAAAGCGTGCCACCTACGGTAAACTGAGAAAAGCAGTAAATAGTCTTCTAAGATGAAGGTATTCTTCTGTCCCTTAAAGAGGAAATAGAGGAAATAATGTGGGATTATATCTATTCTCTTATCTCATTGACACTCATAGGTTCTAGCTTCTGTTCAAGGTAGCATTTTTAGAAATATTACAGAGACCTGTCCATGGACTTCTCAGGATAAAGACTGATGAAACAACAGGGCATGGAAGAGTTAGCTGGGCGTTGGCATTGATTGATTTACAGCAAGCTACATTGATCATACTTGACAGAAAGAGAAGGCAGTGGTCTTTTCCTTACAGAATTGAGACTTCTTGTGTATGAAGTGACTGTGAAAACTGGAAAGTAATGTGAAAGGGGGAGGTTACACTGGAGACATTTGTGGCTGCTTCTTGTAGTCACTCTGCTTTTACTAAATTGCACCTAGACTGAGAAGTGAGTCATGCCAGAATGTGAGTGGTTTCTAGTGTTTTACACTCGCTCTTAGCTTTAGAGGTGAGCAGTAAGCTGTGTTAGATGTGCTTGAGTTGAGAACACGGAGTCACTCAGTCATGTAGGAATGCTTGCTGGTTTATATTTCTATCCACTGTGAAGATTTTTATCCCGAGTTCGTCTTTGCTTTTCCTTTTCTCACCAGAAAGTTGGTTGAGGTGGCAGGGGAACAGAGAAGGGCAAAGTTAAAGGTGGCTGACTGCTTGAAACAGTCAAAAGTTTGGTGACACATCGGCCACACTTCATGGCATACATAGAGGAGGGCTTAGAGAGACCTGGATGTAGCTGGCAACAGCTGGGTGCTGTTGTGTGTCCAGTTTGGGACCCACTAGGTAGCATGCCCTGCCCCCCTAATTGCTAACCCTCTGTCTGCTGCTTTATCAGACTACGCGTTTGTTCACATGGAGAAGGAAGCAGATGCCAAAGCCGCCATCGCGCAGCTCAACGGCAAAGAAGTGAAGGGCAAGCGCATCAACGTGGAACTCTCAACCAAGGGGCAGAAGAAGGGGCCTGCCCTGGCTATCCAGTCTGGGGACAAGACCAAGAAACCAGGGGCTGGGGACACAGCATTCCCTGGAACTGGTGGCTTCTCTGCCACCTTCGACTACCAGCAGGCTTTTGGCAACAGCACTGGTGGCTTTGATGGGCAAGCCCGTCAGCCCACACCACCATTCTTTGGTCGCGACCGCAGCCCCCTGCGCCGTTCACCTCCTCGAGCCTCTTATGTGGCTCCTCTGACGGCCCAGCCAGCCACCTACCGGGCCCAACCCTCAGTGTCTCTGGGAGCTGCATATAGGGCCCAGCCTTCCGCCTCTTTGGGTGTCGGCTATCGGACTCAGCCCATGACAGCTCAGGCAGCTTCTTACCGTGCTCAGCCCTCTGTCTCCCTTGGGGCCCCATACAGGGGTCAGCTGGCTAGCCCTAGTTCCCAGTCTGCTGCAGCTTCCTCGCTTGGCCCATATGGTGGAGTCCAGCCCTCAGCCTCAGCCCTTTCCACTTATGGGGGTCAGGCAGCTGCAGCTTCTTCGCTTAATTCATATGGGGCTCAGGGCTCCTCCCTTGCTTCCTATGGTAACCAGCCATCCTCTTATGGCGCCCAGGCTGCCTCTTCGTATGGGGTTCGTGCGGCTGCTTCTTCCTATAACACACAGGGAGCAGCTTCTTCCCTAGGTTCCTATGGGGCTCAAGCAGCCTCCTATGGTGCCCAGTCTGCAGCCTCCTCACTAGCTTATGGAGCCCAGGCGGCATCTTACAGTGCCCAGCCCTCAGCCTCTTACAGTGCCCAGTCTGCCCCATATGCTGCACAACAGGCTGCTTCTTATTCTTCCCAGCCTGCTGCTTATGTGGCACAAGCGGCCACAGCTGCTGCTTATGCCAGCCAGCCGGCTGCCTATGCTGCACAAGCCACTACCCCAATGGCTGGTTCCTATGGGGCTCAACCAGTTGTTCAGACCCAGCTAAATAGTTATGGGGCTCAAGCATCTATGGGCCTGTCAGGCTCATATGGAGCTCAGTCTGCTGCTGCGGCCACTGGCTCCTATGGTGCGGCAGCTGCTTATGGGGCTCAGCCTTCTGCCACCCTGGCAGCTCCTTACCGCACTCAGTCATCAGCCTCACTGGCTGCTTCCTATGCTGCCCAGCAGCATCCCCAGGCTGCTGCCTCCTACCGTGGCCAGCCGGGCAGTGCCTACGATGGGACGGGCCAGCCGTCAGCAGCCTACCTGTCTATGTCCCAGGGGGCCGTTGCCAACGCCAACAGCACCCCGCCGCCCTATGAGCGTACCCGCCTCTCCCCACCCCGGGCCAGCTACGACGATCCCTACAAAAAGGCTGTCGCCATGTCAAAAAGGTACTGTATGCCCCCCAGCCTCAGCCCCCAGCTGGGGCTTAGGGCAAGGGGCTGAGGTTGGCATGGGAGGGAAACAGGAGCCATTGGCCCCTCCCTTGGTCTTACTTCTATGGGATGTCCAAAAGTAATGAGGGTGAGTGTCTGAGCAGCTCTGGTCATCAGGATTCAGGTGGGGCATAGTGCTCAGCCTGGGGTGATACCAACAAACCTAGGGCCAGGAAACGCCATCATTCTAGGAGAGCCTGATGAACCGATGGAGCCACGCTTTGCAGGATTGGCTCATAGATTTTTCCCACTGTCTGAAGGATCCTTAAACTCACTCCCTTGTTCTGGTTTTGGTGGGATGGATGTGAAAGAAAGTAGTCCTTTTTGGCACTCACTGGCTGAGGCAAGCTTATGAGGTGCGTCCACCCTGGGAAGTTGGGGACCCTACTTTCGTCCGTCGTTCTGTTGATAAACCAAGGTCTTTCAGTGCAGGGCCCCTGAGTGGGAATAGTTTGTTTGGGAATGTAGGCCAGGACTCACCTTGGCTGGTTTGGAAGGGAGAGCTTCAGCAGACAGCTTGGCTTCCCACTGACTTGGAGAACCCAGGTTGGTTCCTTGACCTGGGTAGTACGATGAGCCTTCTGACAGGGAAACCAACGGTTTGAGACAAATCTGGTATACCCTCCCTGTCCCCAATGGCATCTCCCCTAGGCCTACCTGGAGCCCTCCCCTCATTCACCAACTGTCTTCTTCTCTCGACTAGGTATGGTTCCGACCGGCGTTTAGCCGAGCTCTCTGATTACCGCCGTTTATCAGAGTCGCAGCTTTCGTTCCGCCGCTCGCCGACAAAGTCCTCGCTGGATTACCGTCGCCTGCCCGATGCCCATTCCGATTACGCACGCTATTCGGGCTCCTATAATGATTACCTGCGGGCAGCTCAGATGCACTCTGGCTACCAGCGCCGCATGTAGGGCCATCCTGGGGATGGGGCACCACAGGAAGGGAGAGAGAGGAAGAGGTAGGGTAGGGTGCAGACCCAGGTTATCACCACCCTCTCTCATACCTCTCCCAATGGTGGCTTTTCATTCCCTCCCTCTATCATGTGGGCCTTCCCCAGGAGAGGACCCCTTTGTGTTTGGCAGTAACCTGCTTTGTTTCTTTGCCTCAGCAGCACATCTTGCTACTGGCTTTAGATCTGTGGTTTTCCCTCTACCCAGCCATCTCCCCAGAATGGGAATTTCTTTTATATTTTTATTTTTTTTCCTGGCTCCCTTTTATTTTTCTGCGCGATACTTAAGGTTGTTTGGAGGTGATACAACCTACAGCTGAGGTCAGGCGGCGCGTTTTTCTTTTTAGATGTGAGGGAGGCCAGGAAAGGGTTACTTACTTTAGCTATTTCCTATGTGCCCAGCTATGCCAGCAGTCCAGGGGACCCTGACTGTCCTTCTTTAGAGACTGTTGAGACTGAGATCCTGTTGGGACAGTCAGTTGGTATGTGTCCAAATCCCCACTTACCACTGATGTTTTAGCTGATGGTGACTGGCATAGTCCCAATTCCCTATCTCTACAAGTAGGTGGTGTTAGAAATCTTAATTCTTTTCCCTTCTTTTGTATGGACTACAAATAAAACTTGGGGCGATTCGTGGTTTGGAAACCTGGTTGTCATTGTCTTGATTGCACTGTCAGGTGAGCCAGTTTGACATCCAGGAAGACGTGACAGCTAGAAGAAAGGCAGCCTGAAGACCCAGAGTGGGTGTGGAAGGGTGCTTTGAGTGTGGGGATTGGAATGGTTTCCTGGTGACCAATGGAATTAAGCTCATCTTAAATAGCATGCCATCTTTGGGACTGGAGAGTTCAGATCAAGTGGTTGGACTTTCTCAGCAATCAATTTTAGTTGATCACATCAAAATTCAGTAAACAATGCCATTACCTCTACTTAAGTTTGACCAATGTCCCTGATTTTTTTTCCCAGTTCAGGGAAAACAAAAATAAAACAAAAGCTACAGTACAGCAGGATGGTTCTGGCTTCGATCTGGCTGGGCTGGGTAATGGCTAATGGGCAGCTGCAATGTTTACAAGGTTAATGAAGCCTTCAGGTTGTGGGCTTGAGAATGTTGAGCCTGGGATCTGGGAAAGGAGATATAGTGGGGTGGGAGTGATACCACTCCTGGTACTGCCCTGTGGTTGGAGGAATGAGAACATTGGGAATTTGAAGCATATGGGGTGTTCTGGCCAATCCTGGTACTTCTTCGCCTGTTGAACTTCACCACGGAGCATCCTTCCTGTTTCCTGCCAAGCTCGGTCATCACAGCACCTGAGACTCCTTTTCCCTGTCAGCATCTATTACGGTTTTTAGATGTTGTCTTTCTGGGTTTATATTTGAAGGTGTTATAACAGACATATTCTTGAGAAGGGGCTGGGATGCAAATATCAAGTAGGGATGCCAAGATTGGATGAAGAGTCCAGAATTCTTTTTATACTTTTGGGGTGGAAGACCTGGGTAGTTTTGACCAGGAATAAAATGGAGGCATGAACTTGGTGGGTAAATGAAAGAAGACTAGTTAAGTGGAACAATAACTGAAACCTGATAGTCCTTGGGGAAGAATGCTTTAGAGAGATTTTTGGGTCTTGCAAAAGGGAGGGTGTGTGTGTGTGTGTGTTTATATGTGTGTGTGTGTGTGTGTGTTTATATGTGTGTGTGTGTGCTCGCTCGCATGCGCGCACTGATAGTTGATTTGGGTGGGTTGTATATGCCTCCTTCATTGGCTTCATATGAACTTGGCTGTGACAGTAGCTTGCCCCAGATGTCTTCTTCCTTCTGCCCATCATGTACAAATGCCTTAGTATTCCTAGTTCTTTTTTTGTGGTTAAGTGGGATAAATTTCAGGCTGTGTAGGGGTCAGAGTTCTTTTATTTGCTTCTTTCTTTCTGCTCATTGCCTCCCCTTCTTGTGCTTTGCTGTTCATTTTCATTCTTTTGCAGGACTGGGTAGAATGGGAGGATAGGTTTCTTGATACTTTCGCTGTGATGGTAGAATGACTTGAGGGCCAAGGTACAGGCTTGGTGTGACTGAGGGAATAGAGGGTTGAATGCAGGCTGAGATTGTGGCCTTTTTGTATTTGTAGTATTCCTTTGTCATTTTCCTTTCCAGTCCTTGTTCTGCCACAGTCACAATTCCATGGTTCCTGCAAAAAACCCAAACACCACCACCAAACAAACTAAATCCCTCTGCTCCCAAAACCAGGTTAATATGCTTCCAGGACCTGTGTTGATCTTTATTGCAGTCCAAACTTTCCAAGGTGGTTTGGCCTATTGGATCATTCTAACGGTCGGCTATCTGTAGATCCACATGCCTTGTTCAGCCCTTGGGGTTCTCACTAAAGCCAGAAGCTACACAGCTAAATCATTTGTCACTTTCCTTTCTCTTGCAGATTGTTTAAAAACATCCTTTTATTTATAGAATTAACACCCACCTGTGTTAATTCTATAACCCACTCAGCTTTGCTTTTTTATAGATTTCTGAGTTTCAAGTTCTTACAAGTTGGTTTTGGTAAATGGGAGGACAGAAATGTAATGAGTGTTTTGGGGAACCCGGCTTTCATTTGTATCTTCAGGTCATTCAGCTTCTACACGGTACTTGTATACCTTGGCCATATTGGAGACCTTGTTGGTTTATTCCTGGAACAATACTGCATAGAGGCTTTTAGCCTTGTCAGTCTGCTCTCATTTGAGGGTTGGCTTTTTAAAGCCTTGTTTTGGGTGGACTGTGGTTCTATTTCTTGCAATAGAGATAATGAGACTTATCAATGAGGTCCCAGTCTCTAGAGGTGCTACGCTTCTAATTCTCTCTCTGTATACAACCCTCCCGTACCCCAGCTATGTCAAAAGTCCTTGCACATCTGCTGGTCCTTCAGGCATTTTGTCTTATCAAGCCAAGTCAGTGGACCACAGAACAGCATGAATGCATAAAGTCATAGTGAAAACACGTTCACTAGATTTATGGACTAGTTTTATTATTAGTTTTTTTTTATTATCTATCTATCTATCTATCTATTTAAGATCTGTCTGTGTAACAGTACTGGTTGTCCTGGAATTTACCATTTAGACCAGATTGGCCTCAAACTCACAAGAGATCTGCCTGCCTTTGCCTTCTGAGTGCTGGAATTAAAGGTGCAAGCCTCCACTCTTGGATGGACTAATGTTCTTTAATAGAATATAGCACACGGGGAGCTAGATATTTATCTAGATTCTATTTTAAAATGATGTTAAATGAGAGTTTCCAGAAGAAAATTTCTTACAAGTGATTTCTGGTCTAACTGAGTCATTTGAGACTGTGTGGGAAGCTTGAGATGGCAGTACTGGGAACTCGGTCTTGTTTAACCTAGAGAAAAACTTGAGACTTGCCTCTGGTTTGCTGAATTTGAATGCTGGCTCTCTGCTGCCTCTTAGCTGTATGACTATTGGCGAGTTGTCAACCAGCATTTTTTTTTTTTCCTAAGTTTGAGACAGGGTATCATTATGTAGCAGTGGCTGGCTTGGAATTCAATGTGTAGATCAGGCTCACCTCATACTCAGCTGTTTGCCTGCCTCTGTCTCATGAGTGCTGTAATTAAAGGTATGTACCACCATAATGAGTCTTTTCTTTCTCATGTGTCAAGTTGGTCAGGGTCCCAACTTCATATGCAGCTGAAGATGACCTTGAAATTCGATCTTTCTGTCTTCATATCCCAAGTGCTAGTATTTAGTATTATTGATAGTACCAACATGCCCAGTTTATGTGGTGCTCAGGATTTGAATGACAAGGGACTCCTGCATGTTAGGAAGCACTCTGCCAACCGAATTGTAGCCTTCCTTATCTGACAATGATCATGGTTCTAAGTATTGCTTAAAAGTCTTTTTTTTTTTTTTTTAAATCATTGGGCTCAGAAATGCAAAGAGGTGATACTTTTATTGCCAAAAAAGTGTCCTGTTCCCCCCCCCCCCCAAGTTTTCTCTGTGTAGCTCTGTCCATCTGCTGGGATTAAAGGTGTGGACTGCTACTACCTGGTTAAAAGTCATTTTTATATGTTCATGGAAACCAAAATGCCTTTACCCTCTTGTAATTGTGATTATTATCCATAGTCATGCTGGATGGGGTGAATGAGCACATGACAATTGATGGCATCGTAGGCAGGTAAATCTCATCTCAGAGCTACAGATACGGCTCATCGGTTTAGAGTGCTTTCTGCTCCCAGGTTTGGTTCTCTGAACTTACTTGGTAGTTCAGAACTTAATTCCAGCTTTAGAGCATCCAGTGCCCTCTGTAGGCCCAGTACATGCTGCACTCAGGTTCACACACACACACATACACCTGAAAAGACATTAGATCTGGGTACACCAAGATGACTCCATGAAGTGCTTAGTTGTGCAAAGGACTTGGGCTTGGGATATAGGTATGAATACAGCACATACAAGTCACATTAAAATTTGAATTTTTGCTATAGTAGTGCATAATTGTTACTTAGATCCTAGACCACAGCCGGGCGTGGTGGCGCACGCCTTTAATCCCAGCCCTCAGGAGGCAGAGGCAGGCGGATTTCTGAGTTCGAGGACAGCCAGGGCTATACAGAGAAACCCTGTCTCAAAAAACCAAAAAAAAAAAAATCCTAAACCACACCTAATTTGGTGCTCCTCTTCAGTATGTGTCCTAGGATCACATTCTTTGTTTACTGAAAATAAAGTTTACAGTACCAGAAGAGAAGGGGATTGAGGTGGCATGGCTGGCAGTGGGGTTGAAGCTGGCATACTTGGTTATCCTTTTGATTCCAATAACCATCCTTGAAGGATACTGGCTTTTAGTTTGAACTTTTGTCATGCTTGTAACTCATTTCTGGACCAGGAGCTAGTTATTTATTAAAGGTGTAAGTTGTTAGATGAATGTGTTGGTTCATAACTATATCCATAGCATGAGAAGGGCTAAAGCAGGAGGACCCTGAGTTTAAGATCAGGGGAGGGAGGGAGACATCTGAGAAATTTTTTGCCATGTTGCTGGGGAACAAACCCAGGTCCTTGCTAGGCAGTCATTCTGTTACTGAGCTACATCCCTAGCCCAACAGACAAGGTGATTTTAAAAAATATTCCAGGATAGTGATGGGGCTCAGTTTGTAGGTGGGGCGATGGGGGTAAGATAAACAGTTTGAATTAGGTACCTTAATTTTTTTTTTAAAGTGAAAACACCAAGTTTATATAGTTGTATTAACCTGTATTTGAGTAAATAGACATTAATATGAAGACACAGCCTCTTTACCTAAGGCCTCATTTTGCTGCATTTGTCAAAGTTAGGATTAAAAAGCCACCTTTGAGTTGATTACCAGCTTGGAAAGTTGTTCTAGATGATATAGGGGACAAGAGTATGTTTACAGTACCAATAATTTTTTCCCTTATACTGGGATTTTAAACAACCCCATATGTTAGGCAGTGGCCCTTATTGAGCATATATATAACCTTTTCAATCAGCAGCATATCTACGTTACTGAAAATTCAGTCCCTTATGGTTATCAAAAAGTTACCTCATACATTAGTTTCTTAGTTAACAAGTATTTGAGTGTCTTTCATGTTATCAGGGTAGTTCCAACATTGAGGCCATATAATACAGAAAGTGAACAAGATAGTTTCAAATGATAGTATATTATTTGTGAAAGTAAATAGTTATAAGTCAGGGTCCATGACTTTAGATGGATTGGCCAGTAAAAAATTTGAAGAATAATTATTCTGAATAGGTAGAGACAATAAATCCAGTCAATCTGGAGGACTGGTAGTAACTAAGGAGACTGAGAATGTAGCAGAACCTGGATGGGTAAATTTGTTAGACCACAAAGCTTGGATCCCCCTCCCTGTTTTTCCTTTAGACCAAGTCACACTATATAGGCTTGGCTAGCTTGGAACTTGCTGTATAGCCAGTCTGGCATTTAACTCAAGTGCTGGTATTGTCTGGAGACTGACTATTTCCACTTGAGGATTGGTCATAGGGTGAGGTTTGGTTGTCTTGATGTCTGCACCCTGGCGGGAATTGTGATCCCTTGACTTGTTACCAGTCTCTTCCCCTTCAAACTTGTAGCGATTCTAGTTTAGTGGAGTGAATTGGTCTTGTTTGCTATTGTAACCCCAACCCCCAGGAATTTTGGCATATGAAAACTTAGATGATTAAACTGAGAGAAAATGATTTCTATACCCTATGCATTTCTTTATGCATATTGAAATGTGGCTATGCATTTTAGATCCCCTCTGAAAGGCCTGTGCAGGACAGTGGAACTTTGTTGTATTACAGATCTCAGGTGGCTTTTACTCAGTCTCAGGTGCCCCAGAATGAAACCATGGGCATAGTTAATGTTTTTAAGGGGCCTATTTCCTAGCCTTAAATTATAGACGAATTTTCTGCTACTGAAGCCAGTAGCTTATTTTCTGTCTCTGCCTTTTGTTTGGCTTTTTCTTTCTTTGGCAGTTTTGGGTGGTAGTATGCTCCATTTGTTATTTTACTCCTGATCATCCTAGTCTCATGAAGCCCCCCCCCCCCCGCTTTCTGCCTGTTCACATTTAAGTTTTCCATTCAGCACCTTTCACACTTATCTCCATCTTCAAAAGCTGCTTTGCAGAGGGTCATGACTAAAGTTGCTTGCACATTGAGTATGGACTTATGTGAAGCAGCCAGTGGGTGAGAAAAATGTGAGGGAATTGGACCCTGTGAAGAATGTTCCGTTGTATTTGTTTACAGCTGAATGTCACAAGCCTTTTTTCCAAGGTCAGTTTTAGGGAGTTTAAACTTAACAGTTTTGGCTAATGGAGCCCAATAAAACTAAACAAAATCAAATTTTGCTGTTCCCGTTTTTTGTTTTGTTTTTTGTTTCTTCTTTTGGCGGGGTGAAGTTGGGGTCGGGGGTGGGTGTCAATTTTCAGTCTGTGTTTCTCACCTTTTGGGGAGGTAGGAGGCTGTTTCCTAAAGGGAACCTTAACCCCAGTGTCTCCTAGGTCTCTGACCTCCCTATTGTCTGGGTCATTGAACTATTATCGAAGTTGGATCCATTGACTGTTTTAGAGTTTTAAAATTATGTAAAGATACTCATAATTTTGGGGTAACTTTGGGACTCAGAAGGACTAAATTGGAAAGTGGGGGTTGATTTTAAGTAGGGGCGGGAGCTTGGCTATTTATCATGGGAGGTCTGTGTAGGTTGACTGATGCAATATCCACGCTGTGGGGCGTGGTGACTCTCGGAGAGGGGTGCAGAATTGTGACAGAGCTTGAATTCTGTCAGGGTGTGCATGTGTAAGTGGCAAAATGTGAAAGCTTAACAAAGTTGGAGCCACGAAGCTACAGATTGCCACACTGAGGCACGGCACCTTGCTCATTCTGCCTAAAGGCTGGCCGCGCTTCGAAGAATTCCGCGTTTCTAGCTCCACCTTCAGATGGACCTCTTGCCCAATCAGTGGCTTCGGTTTCACTAGGCTGGGTGCTCATTGGTTTTCGTATAAAAGCTCCAGGTTACTGACGTTTCCACCTCTTCCTGGCCTCTCAGGTAATTGGCGTTCCGGGTAACCAATCAGGAAGAGGATCTCCGGGAACGCCAGCCTTTTACTTTACTGAACGGCCAATCCGGTGGGTAGGTTCACCCCTCTTTCTACCCAGAGTCACTGCCGTGGCCGCCGCCATTTTAGCGTTTTGTCAGAACCGTCCGCGCTGCAAGGAGGAGGACCTGCAGGTATCCATGCGGTGAGAGACTCCACGTTCTTCCACTGTGTCCTTTGCTCTGTTAAAAACTCACCCGACTCCCTTGGGTGTCAGAGTTGTCCTAGTGGGGTTGCGGTCTGCGCACCCGTCCCTGAGAGCCGACATCGGTCCTCGACTTAGTGCGGTAAGCCTGGAACTACCTTCCTCCAAGTCCCCATTCTCTACTCCCGGGATAGCTTTCTTTTGTCTACCTTACCCTCTGCTTTGCCCAGTCTCCTTCTTTGGGGTTTCCACCTATATAAAGCTTAGATTTATCTCGAGAATCTGTCATGCCAGGGGCATTGTTGGCCTCCTTACCAAACTGTAGCACCGGTCTTTGACCAGTTTTTCTGTAGGAGCCTGTAATGACATGCCCCCACCCCCACCCCAAAGGATTCCCCCTACTCTTGCATTTTCTATATTTTCCATGCTTTTTATCTGGTTGATCCCAGAACTCACTACTCCGAGTGAAATTCCGGAACGTAGTTACTCTTAAGACCCACTTTTCCGGAAATGGTTGCTAAGCGAGGAAGAGCTAATTTGAAGTAATTATAATTAGCAAGTTTATTAGTTAGAATCTTGTTTTCTAATGTCATCAAAGTGAGTAGCTTCTCAGTACCTGTAGCTTTTTTTTTTTTTTTTTTTTTTTGCTGGAAACTTAGAGCGTTATTGCTTTGAGGTGAGGGATGGGTAGCTCTGTGGCAGAATCCTTGCCTATAATGTACTGCGCTGTAGGTCTGAGCCACAGCACCACAGAATCCCCTTTGTCTACAAAAGTCTGCCTTGTTATAGTTTTCCTCTTTTATAGAACTTCTGGTGAGGAATAGAAACAGGCTCTTGTTGAACTCCACATTCGTTACTGCTTGGAGATGTAAGAGCATGCCTGTATACAGGAGAAAACTTTTGGGACTGTGTGCTAAAGTGAAAGGAGATGATGGGAGTCATTTATTTATTTGATTTTTCTTCTTTATTTAAATAGTTGTTATGGACTGGAGGTCTTCTCCTAAAAATCTTGTTTCTTTACTTGCAGGTTGTGTGGAGATGGTGAAGCTGTTCATTGGAAATCTGCCCCGGGAGGCCACAGAGCAGGAGATCCGCTCACTCTTCGAGCAGTACGGGAAGGTGCTGGAATGTGACATCATTAAGAATTATGGCTTTGTGCACATAGAGGACAAGACGGCCGCTGAGGATGCCATACGCAACCTGCACCACTACAAGCTGCACGGAGTGAACATCAATGTGGAAGCCAGCAAGAATAAGAGCAAAGCTTCAACCAAGTTACACGTGGGCAACATCAGCCCCACTTGTACCAACCAAGAGCTTCGGGCCAAGTTTGAGGAGTACGGCCCAGTCATCGAATGTGACATCGTGAAAGATTATGCCTTTGTACACATGGAGCGGGCAGAGGATGCGGTGGAGGCCATCAGGGGCCTCGACAACACAGAGTTTCAAGGTGAATCACTCTTTTGGTAGAGTGCTCAGTACAAGGCTGTTAAGAATGAATTGGTTGAGAAAAGGAAGGAATTGGGATGGAAGGATTTTATTGGCTGATGAAGGATGGGTGATACACTTGAACAAAAGGTGTGTGTGTGTGTGTGTTCATCAGCCTGCACATGGAGATCAGAGGACAACTTGGGCAAGTTTGTTCTTTCCTACCATTTGGGTCCCATAGATGGAACTCAGGGTAGTTAGGTGACAAGGGCTTCTTTTACTCCTGGAATAAAGTCCACTGACCCTCAACCTCTTTTTTTGTGAAGCTTTCAGAAACAATGCAAGAAATGTGCAATAAATTTCATAAAATGGAGAATGATGTTCTAGAGGGGTGGGGGAAAGCTTGGTTTTTATGTTGAGCCTTTTCAGGCTCTGAGCCTGTTTTGAAGTCCTTTCTCTGAAGACTTCACCTGCCCACCCCAGCCCCCCACCCTTTCGAATTGCAAGGTGCTTGCCTCTGGCTTTTATTGGCTCAGCACAGCACAGCATCACCATTGTGTTGCACTTGATAGAGGGAGACCAGAAGAAAAGGACACTTATAGGGACAGAATTCTGGGTTGAACTTTACCCTCTTGTCTCAGTTCTTTTCAGTAAAAATAATGAGCTTTGAAAGTTATAGGTCTATTTAATTTTGATGTACATTTGTGCCAAGGAGTTATATTTGAGAAACCACTTAGAAGATCCCCCTTCCCCCCCTTTTTTTTAAAGAATCTAGGGAGGAGGCATTGGGATTTGGAGCAATAATGGCATGTATTCCGGTTGGTTTCATGTGCATATAGGGGGCGATCGATTTAGACATCTTGGGCTAGTTTATGTGTTACCATGGAGTCCTGGTTAGCGGAATTGTTTATGCATGGAGGGCAGCTTGGGTGTTGATGTGCATTATCATCTGATTTGGGAGGTATTTTATTTTAAGATTAAAAGTTTCTTGTCAAGAGCGGCATTTAAAAGACTGTTGAAGCTGGGTGGTGTTGGAAAATGCCTTTAAATAGTCCCAGCACTTGAGTCAGAGGCAGCCTGTTCTAGTACAACCAAAGCTACAAAAAAGAAACCTGTCTCAAGAAAACAAACAAGAGCCGGGCGTGGTAACACATGCCTTTAATCCCAGTACTTGGGAGGCAGAGACAGGGGGATTTCTGAGTTTGAGGTCAGCCTGGTCTACAGAGTGAGTTCCAGGACAGCCAAGGCTACACAAAGAAACCCTGTCTCGAAAAACCAAAAAGGAGGGGGGAGAAAACAAACAAAAAAACCCAAAACCCTGCCAACAAAAAAATTGGTTGAATTGCCTGCTGAACTTTCAACTCCTTTCATCCTTTTAGATTCCAAGAGTCAAAACAGTTTTTCAACTTGCATATCATAGCAGTCTTGTAACTCATAGCTATGTTTCTTTAAAAAAAAAAAAAAAAACCAAGAAAGAAAAAAAATGAAGAAGAAAATTTATGCCCACATACAAAGATTTTTGAGTGTGGCCTCTAGAGGTCAATGAAGGCGGTGTCGGATCCCTTGGAACTAGAGTCTCTGATAGTTGTGAGCTATGAAATGATGCAGGTGCCGGGAATTTAACCTTTGCAAGAACAGGAAGTGCTCTTAACTGCTGAGCCATCCCACATATATAACTTTGTGTGTGCTTGAGTGTGGTGTGTATGTGCATACTGTGAGTGCAGAGACCCCTAGAACTATATTTCAGACCTGGGTTCTGGCTGTTTTTTCACAAAGCAGCGGCTAGTTCTTTCTTCAGTACTACTTCTGAACAGTGCTTTACTGCCATCATTGTTCATTTTCCTTAAATGTTTCTGAGAGTCTGACTCTCCACCCCCATGTGACAAATGCCCTGTGTCATGGGTATTGTTGTGTATTATTAAAATTGTCACAGGTCCCTCAGGTCTAGTTTGCTTTTTTCTTTTAATTGGAAGCTGAGAATTATTTTGTCAACAACTTAATTGGAAGCAAAGACTGCTTTTGTGGAGGGTCATGGTATGATACCTAATTTTTAGAGTTTTCAGCATTTCAATCACAAAAGAAGTGTGTGCTGGTGGCAGTTCCATGTGTAAAGGGGGGACTGTGTGGTGTGTTTTGAGGACAAGTGTTCTTGTAATTGGGTATCCGAAACTCTGGCTCTGATATTGACCTATGTCTGGCTAATTTTACACTATTTCCCTTAATATATTTTTAGAAAGTGGTATTAGAGATGGATGGAGCCCAGAGCATTCTGCTGCTGAGCCACAACTGGAGACAATCTCTTCTCCCCTCCTCTCTTCATTTATATTACCCAGGTTGGCCTTAAACTCCTGGGCTCAAGCCATTTTCCTGCCTCCAGCCTCTTCTAGGTGTGTGTCCCCCAAACGTCTAGCAATTCTGTTTCATTTCTTAATAATTGATTAAACCTTTGTGCTGAGTAATGTTATTTACCTGACTGATCTTTTTCCCTTTTAGTTTATTATAATCTGGTATATATTTTTTTGTTTGCCTACTTGAAGAAAATTATAAAAGATTTAGTTCCCTTTTTGGACACCAGAGTCCACAAATTATTAGATCAGGGCATTTATCAAATACTTTCATGTCTTAAATGTGTCTGTTGGTTTCTTGGCTGCATGTCTTTTCTCTAATTTGTTATGTACTAAAATGTAGTCTCCTGGGCACATGCCAGGGTAGTTGTTATGTATGGTTTGTACATAATAATTGCCTGTCTTCTTTTGATCTGTAACCTAAATTTATTGAGATTTACTGGGTTTGTATTTTGTGCCTCTGCTCCCTTTTCTAATTTTTTAGAATATAATTTTGATTTCGTATGAGAGATGATTTTATCACTTTCTCTGCTGCTGGAGCACCCATCTTTCTAGTCACTGTTTTGTTTGTTTTTTTCTTGAGACAAGGTTTCTTTGTAGTCCTGGCTACCCTGGAACTCATTCTGTAGTCCAAGCTGGCCTTGAACTCAGAGATATGCCTGCTTCTACCTCCCCAGTGCTGGGATTAAAGATGTGTGTCACTACTACCTGACTCTTGTCACCTTTTGGGGGGGGATTTTTTTTTTTTTTTTTTTTTTTTTTAATTTTGTAATCAGTGCTTGCATGTTTGTATTTGTACCACATGTGTGCCTGGCACTGTGTGTGTTGTCAGAAGAGGGTGTCAGGTACCCTGGAAACGAATTACAGGTGGTTGTGATCTGCCATGTGATTGTTGGTTAGAACCTGGCTTCTCTGGAAGAGTAGCCAGTGAGTGATCTTAACCTGCGTCATCCTTCAGGCCCCCTTCTCTCTCTGTTCACCTCTTTTAAGATGGGTGTTCGGTAAGTTGTATGTCATTACATTGTGAAGATTTTGCTGAACTTAGATCCCCTTTGAATTTATTTGCCAGTAAATTGGTTGGCATGATTAGTAGAAATTTCTTAGGTGAAAGATTGAGAATTTAGTTTTAACTTTTATCCTAAAAGTTAACTGCTTTTCTTTAATTATGACTTTTAGAACTATTTTTCATTTTTGGAGCACTTTCTTAAAATTTCACATTCTTAGTTTTTGAGACAAGCTATATGTAACTCAAATTGGGTTCAAGCTTAACTCCTCTGGCCTCAGCCTTCAGAGTGCTAGGAATAAGGCATGGGCCACCATGCCCAGCTTTTTTCATCTTCTCTCTTATACGAGAAAGCCCTTAAATTCTGCCACTCTGAGCAGTTTATTTCACTTAACATTGTTGGTTATTCTTTGAGCTTTGTCTTGTCCTCTTATTAAAATGCACGTCTTGTGTGTGTGTTGACAGCCTGCCCAGTTTCCTTTTGACTCTTACTTGGAGAGTCAGATTTTGGAGAATCCCTATTAGGATGATTAATTATCAGATGAGAGAGAACAATTTTAAAAGATCACTTCTACCTTATCTTGTGTCCCCAGACTTCCTTAATTCATGGCTGTTCCAAAAGATTCAGCTTGAAACTTGCTCCCAGGGTCAACTTTGGAACAAATCCCGATCATTCTTAAGTGATAACTTTGATTTTGTGGTGTTGATGCATAACATTGGCTCAGAATTTTTTTCCTGTTCAATGGAATCAGTCTTGATATAGAAGTTGAGAGATTGGAGCATTCTAGTTTGAGTTTCTTTTGTATTGGGCCCAAGGGATAGGTATTTGTCCAGTTGGCAGTGGATGAAATTTCTTTTCTGTGTAGGAGTAGAATTCTTAGTAAGCTAGTGTTAGTGATTATAATATTTCTTCTTCATTTGCTTGATCTTTGCTTGAAATCAGGTCATTTATATCAAGTCCATATTTTGGACTTTCCCCTCCCCAATGAAAGTCTTTTTGTCAATTTGGCACACATCAAGAGTTGTTTAGGTGACCAGTGACTGGGGTAGAGGTTTGGGCTATTACTTTGTGATAGCAACCCTTCTTGCGTCTGTTTCTTCAAGGCAAACGAATGCACGTGCAGTTGTCCACCAGCCGGCTTAGGACCGCGCCCGGGATGGGAGACCAGAGCGGCTGCTATCGGTGCGGGAAAGAGGGGCACTGGTCCAAAGAGTGTCCAATAGATCGTTCGGGCCGCGTGGCAGACTTGACCGAGCAATATAATGAGCAGTATGGAGCAGTGCGTACGCCTTACACCATGAGTTATGGGGATTCATTGTATTACAACAACACGTACGGAGCGCTCGATGCCTACTACAAGCGCTGCCGTGCTGCCCGGTCCTATGAGGCAGTGGCAGCTGCAGCTGCCTCTGCGTATAGTAACTATGCAGAGCAGACTTTGTCTCAGCTTCCACAAGTCCAGAACACAGCCATGGCCAGTCACCTCACCTCCACCTCTCTCGATCCCTACAATAGACATCTGTTGCCGCCTTCAGGAGCTGCTGCAGCAGCAGCAGCAGCAGCTGCTGCTTGTACTGCAGCTTCTACTTCATATTACGGGCGGGATCGGAGCCCCCTGCGTCGCGCTACAGGCCCAGTCCCCACTGTTGGAGAGGGCTACGGTTACGGGCATGACAGTGAGTTATCCCAAGCTTCAGCAGCTGCTCGGAATTCCCTGTACGACATGGCCCGGTATGAGCGGGAGCCGTATGCGGATCGGGCGCGGTACTCAGCCTTTTAAAGTTTGAGGTGAGAGGGGGGGGTCACCTGTTGGTTTTGCCATCCCTCCTGTGGCCTGAAAGGTTCCAATTACGCTGCTTTGCTTGCTTGCTACTGCAGGGCTAGGGTGAGGTTACTAGCATGGTTCAGTATACAGACACATCTTTAAATGCTAAAGTTTGAGGTAAACATCCTTTGCTCTAGTGCCTATTTTTTCCACAGCTTTTAACAGTGGGGGTCATTCTCATTGTAATTGTGTCTGGAAGAACAAACTGGTATACTGGTGAATCTTGGGTCAAACCTGCATGTGGTAATTTGATCTGGGATCTAGATACTCAGACTTAGGTGCACTCCTTCTCATAGTCTGTAGAATTTCTTAGCTGTGGGGCATTAGTTTTTTCGAGTTGCTGTGATCCATTATGCTTGGAAAGGGTCTGACCACTAATAAAAAAGCTCATAATTAGTTAACTGATTATTGTTCAAGTCCTATGAAGATCTTCAAAATGTAATCATCTTAATCTTGAATATATTTCTCATTCTCAAAGGTCTCTTAGTCTTAGGCATTTAAAGAACTTAATTAGTGATAAGCTGAGGCAGAAAATAGTAGAAAACACTTCTCATAGAGTAAAGAGTCTGGCATGAACTTCAAAGTCCAATTAGCTGCTCAGTGTAGCTTCATGTCCTTAAGGGTCTGCTTTTGTTATCTTTTATTCTCTTGTGTTGTAGCTTCTTATTTTATTCAGATTTTTAATTTTTGACCCTGGGTTTGACATCTTCCACTTAAGGTAATATGGCAGTATAAATCTGTGTGCATACCTGTTTATTCATTGGTAGTGATTAGGATTAGGAACTTTACCATGAGCACATCACTCCCTCATCTAATTAAGGACATTACTCAACAACTTCACCTTTGTCCATTTGACCATGACCATGACAGAGTCTAAGTTTGTAGTCTAACCTGGCCTCGAACACAATTTTGGCAGTCTGCTTTCAATCTTGAGTGCTGAAATTATAGGTGTTTCCCACCATGGTGGTGCTTCTGTTTTGACTATATTCTCTTTTTGATGATGCTTGTCAGCTTTGGTCTTGAGGTTTGTTTTGTTTGTTTGTTTTTGAGATTGCTGTTGTACTTGGTAATTTTCTTTTACTTTTGAGGATCCCTACTGTGTTCCTGATACTTGCCATAGATCCTTAATCTTTTAGTACAGATACTTTGTCATCTTTCATATTAAGGCAGAAGATATGTGGCTTGCCCAGGTCCATTGGATAGGAAATTACTTATTGGGTTCATTTGACTAGGATTGTGCTGGAAGAGAAACTTAAGTGATTTGATGTAGCTTACATCTTTTAAAAGTTGATGTATAAACTTTCAAACATGTTCAGTGTCCTTGGCAATAATTCTTATATTGAAACATACTGACATACTGTTTTCTGACTCTCTACTCCAGGGGCTAATTGGAACTTTGTTTGTTTTTTGTTGTTGTTGTTGTTGTTGTTTTTTTTTTTGTTTGCTTTTGCTTTTGTTTTTTCTGTTCCCTGATGACTTTGTGGAATTACCGTATTTTGGGAATGCTAATAATGTTAACATTGAAAGATTTGCTGTTTCATTTGGAGAAAGGCCTTTGCTGGGGACTGTTTAGCCTTCCCAGTGATTCTCTCACCTTCAAGCTGTTCTCATTTTTAGAAATTGTTTATACTAGGGAAGGGTACAAGTAAACTTAAAAATGAGTTATTAAGGTATGATTTTGTAAGATGTTCTTTGAAGTTCTAGGTGGGAAAGCCCTTTTGAGCTTTGCTGTAAAGCCCCTGTACTGTGCTCTCTTTCAGGTGGGATGTGTGTGGGCTGAAATTCCAAGCTGCGTTGTGCATGAGAATACACCCTTCGTGGTACCCCATCTCCGGGACGTTCTCGGCTCTGTGCATTCAGTCCCTCAGGAACCATGGACCTTAATTTACCTTGTTAAGTTCTTTCTCTTTCCTATTCTCTCTCCTGCTCAATTTCTCGTTCTGTTTGTTCTTCTGTAGCTTCCCATTTGAGTTCTGTTTTCCCAGCATGCCTCCTATGCAGAAACTGGTGGGGGCTGTGCTTGTCTCCTCCCTCCCTCCCTTCTGACTGCAGTCAGTGGGTATTGGATTTGGGAGTGATCTTGATGAGAATCACTGCTCCTCGTTTTCTATTTTGGCCCAAAGACTAGACTTAGAAATTTGGAGCACTTTCCAGTAAAATAAATGGTTTTTCAAATTAGGGTATGTGTGCTTTGAGAAAGTTCTTGTTTGGGCTTGTTTCTGGGTTCTTTGTTTATTTGCACCCTGAACAGAAGATGAGAGAGTGTTTAAAGTTTAAGCTACTTAGCTTTGGCTAACACTGAAGTTTTTAAATTTGCTTTTTAAAATAGTAGATGACTTTAGGTACTAAATAAAAAAGAGATCATACAGAACTCAAGTAGGCATCTTTTTTTCAATGAAGACATTTCCTACTGGTCTACTTTTGTTGAAGCCAGTTAGCTAGTGGTTTAGAGCTATAGATCTTTACTTGCTGGAGAACTGATCATTGTGTATACTTGAATCTGCTGTTAACACTCAGTAAACATATCTCCCTTGACTTATTTTCAGGAAAAAGGTGAAGGTTTGAGGAAGAAGAGGTAGCTTTCATCTTTGGGAAAAATGAAGGTATGGCTCCCACTAGAGTTATTTAGCTACTTCATAGGCCAGAACTACCTCATGATGCATTTCACTATTTGTATAGTTCTGCCAAAATCAAGAGACTACATGAGTAGTTCCACAAGCATCTCATAGCTTGTACTTAATGCCTTTAGATGAGGTATAAAGGGCCCAGCAGGTCCTTTATAAGCCCTTGCTAAACTTACTGAGTCTTTAACAGTGAAGACAAGTATTTGAATGCAGTGAGGAGCCACTGTCTTAGTGTCATGTTTTTATTGAAACAATTTATTTTCCATGTTTTATTTTAACATATATAGGGCCACGTCTCAGAATCATTTATTTAGCCACTACTGGATACTTATGTTGTGTCAGGCATGGTTTTAGTAAAGGGCTCATTAATGATAAAAGGAAATAAGATGATAGAGATAAAAGATGAAATAAAGATGATAGAGATAAAAGATGAAATAAAGATTTAGATAAGAGCTGCTTTGTCTTTGGTGACTTCAAGTTTTTCTTCTAACTGCTTTTATCTGTCTCTTTGATTCATTCTAATTTATATATGGCTGGGATTGTGACAGCTCTCTGTGGACAAAGGTAACTTTTTTGTAGTGTGAGACCTGTGCTAGGTGATGTATATGTTCTTCAATTTTTCCAGGAAATGTTTTTCTAAGCAAATTTTTCCTTCCTGAGTTGGTTTTCTTTGCCACTGTCTTGGAAAGGGTCACACCCATGTTATTTCCTCTTTCTTTAATGGATAGATGTGATTACTGTTGTGCACGTAGTTTTCTAGCACAATTTCTTGATGTGATGGTTGGGAATGGCACAGTCTCAGAAGATAGAGACCTAAGATTTCTTGATTCAACAGGCTTGAGGATACTTTCACAGATAGTTACCCAGGTCCTGGGGATTTTAGAGCTTTTTTGGGGGATAGGGTGAGAAGCAGAAATAAAAGATAGACCAAGCCAGGCTTTTTGGTATATTCCTTTGGCTTACCTCTTAACACTTAGATCTGGGTGTGATGGTGTATGCCTTTTTTTCTAGCATTTGCAAAGTAGAGACAGGCAGATCGCTTGAGTTCAAGGCCAGTCTGGTCTACAGATTGAGTTCCAGGAGAGTCAGAGCTTCATAGTGAGACCCAACCTCAAAAATAAGATAAAATTGCATACAATTGGAGCATCCTATCTGAATGGATTGTTTTTATTGGCTTATTAGAATAGTCCTTGGTGATTTCTCACCATGTAGCTCAGGTGGTCCTCCTGCCTCTCACCTTCTGAGTAATTAGGGCTAAAGGCTATACTTTCTACATTCAGAGAGATGAAAATTTATCTGAATCATCTTGCTTTTTGTTTTATGAGAATTGATTCCTTTAACAACTTAGCAATGTTTTCATCACTTAGGTGTGGGTGGACTCAAGAGATTTTTTTTTTAAATGAAAGATATGCTTTTGCTACTTATGTACCCAGACTGGTTTTGAACTCTTCTGCTGTCTGCTTCAAATAGAAGCAGTTGGCAAGTCTGATGACTTGGAACCCACCTGGTGGAGAAACAACCACTACACTGTGTCCTCTGACAGCCACATGTTTCCTCTGGCACACATACCTGTGTATAACGAAGGGGAAAGCTATTGGCTGAATATGATGGCATATAATCTCAGCGGCACTTGAAAGTGAAGTGATTCAGAGTTCAAGTACTAACCATGTTACATAATGTGGTTCAGCAAGCAAAATTTCTTCTACTCATTGACTTGCTGGAAAACTCTCTAAAGTGCAATGGGAAAACATTGAGTTGAAAAGTATGAGTTGGGGCTGCTGATATAGCTCTGTTGATAACATATTCAGCATGCTTGAAGCCCTGGGCTTGCTCTAGCACTTGCAGAACTACTGATATGGTAGCATACTTATGTAGTCTAGCACTGGGGAGGTGGAAGCAGGAGTTCCAGGTTGTATTTGTAGCTATGTAAGCGTTAAGAGCCGTGCGGTTTTTCAACCTTCCTAATGCTGGAACCCTTTAATGCAGTTTCCCATGTTGTGACCCTTGACCATAAAATTTTTTTTGTTGAGGCTTCATAACTAATTTTACTAGTGTTATGAATCACAATGTAAATATCTGATAATGAGACCCCTGTGAAAGGGAAGGTTCTTCTAACACAAAGGAGTTGTGAGCTACAGGTTCAGAACCAGAGTTAGAGGCTAACCTATACTATATGAGACCCTGTCTTAACAATTTGTAGGGCTGGAAAGATGGCTCAGCGGTTAAGAGCACTGACTACTCTTCCAGAGGTCCTGAGTTCAATTCCCAGCAACCACATGGTGGCTCACAACCGTAATGAATGGGATCTGATGCCCTCTTCTGGTATGTCTGAAGACAGCTACAGTGTACTCACATAAATAAATAAGCCGGGCATGGTGGTGCACGCCTTTAATCCCAGCACTGGGGAGGCTGAGGCAGGCGGATTTCTGAGTTTGAGCCTGGTTTACAGAGTGAGTTCCAGGACAGCCAGGGCTACACAGAGAAACGCTGTCTCGAAAAACCAAAAAAAAAAAAAAAACAAAAAACAATTTGTAGAAACTGAATACAACTGATTTCCAGCATTAAAGTGGTTTGAACTTATTTTAGTGTAAGTTTCCAGGGAAGTGAGTGATCATTCCGTGAGGTTACACTAATGTGTAAGTAGACAGGATAGTACTGGCATGACTGACTCAGGAGTCTGTTTAAAGAAAAAAGACTTTATGGTAAACACTCTTCTGCTATTCATTTGTTCACTAACATAATGAGCATCTGTGAGCTTGCTTTGAACTTTACTGTTTGCCATGTGTGGAGTATGTAGACAATGCATATCAATAAGGGCATCAAGCCTAATCTCACTTTGCCTCTATTAGCTGCCTCATTCCTTCCTACATGTTCCCCAATCTTGGGTATAGAGACATTTGGTATGTCCTTGGAAGGAGACTGGGTGGCTGCAATGGTTACACTATTTTGTGTTGAAGGTATGATCCATTCTGGTTTCTAAGTAGATCCAAGATGCTATGAGGATAGTCAAGGAGTTCTCAAGTAGTGATAGACATTTTGTTTTTTGCACTAAAGTCTTTTCATAGGGTCACATTAAGACTCAAGAATATGCTCTTCCTCTGAGCTATACCTTGTACACTAGACCAAGAATCACTTTGAAGTTTTTTAGGACTCTTCAGAAGCAGGGTTGACTTGGGTAATGCCAAGTTCAGCTGTCCTTATCCTAATGGATTAATACTAATGTAGACTTAAGGAGGAAGGAATAGTGAGAGGTGTAGATCATGCGGGCTGTGGGAATAAAAAGCTATCTTCAATTGTTGGAATTGGTTTTCTCAGCTCTCTTAATGCTTGAGGTCATGCTTAGATAAAGATTGACTTCCCAGAATGATGGTAGTGCAGTCCAAGAACTAGTCTCTAGTGCATTTAGAGAATAAGCAGACTTATTAGGTTGAAGCAGGAGAATTTCAGGAGGAGATGTCTCAAAAATGTGAGGTTCTTTTGGAGATTTAAAAGATCAATTATCAAGTACAGTTTTTTTTTTAATTAGAAAAGAAAAAACTTTACAAGAATTATAAATATACTATGTATACCTATAATCTTGGCATTTAGGATGCTGAAAGAGAATGATTGTGTGTATTCTGGTCACTCTGGATAAACAGTACATAATAATGGAGTTTCCAAGCTAGTCTAGGCTGTATAGAGTGACAGTTGGAATAGTGGTTTGTCTTAGTTTGAGATAATATAGCAACGTATGCATAGAATGGTACATGAACACAATAGAAGTAGTTTCTCCACCCCACACCCCTTCCAGGGTTTCTCTGTGTAGCCATGGCTGTCCTGGAACTCATTCTGTAGACCAGGCTGGCCTCAAACTCAGAAATCCGCCTGCCTCTGCCTCCCAAGTGCTAGGACTAAAGGTGTCCGCCACCACTGCCTGGCAAAGTAGTTTTTAAGACTGAAAAGTCAGATGCTAACAAAACAAGCAGATAGCTAGCTTATCTAGCTTCTGTTATATTGATTTAAACTTGGCTGACAGACCTCATTTGTTCTTGTTTTTGTTTTTTTCTGAGACAGAGCTTCTCTGTGTAAAGTTGACTGTCCTGGAACTCAGTCTGTACACCAGGCTGGCCTCGAAATCAACAGAGATCTGCCTCCTGAGTGCTGGAATTAAAGTTATTCACCACCACTCCCCATCGATCTCCAGTTTCTTTATAAAAGGCAGTTCTAATCTCTAAACTGTGATTGTGATTTGATCACTTCCTACTAAGGTCTCTATCTTGATTGTCATTTCAAATGTAAATGAAAGAAAACACCCACAACACACTGAATCCATGGCAGTGCGTTCTGTACATGGAGGCAGTATTTTCATTTAACTGGTAAAGTTTGAATTGGGTAGTGTGTATAAGAGCAATACTCTTAAACTGAGTATGTTTACACATGCCTTGAATTATAGAATTGGAGAAGCAAAGGCAGGTGGATCTTACTGAGTTTGAGGTCAACCTCTTCTAGATAGTTTTAGGAGAGCCAGCAGTTTGTAGAGAGACCGATCATAAAAGAAAGAAATTGGAACGTAATTTTTAAATGTGTCAAATGGTAAGTTAGGAACATCTTATTCAGAAATAGGAAAGGAATGTCTAAAAATAACCAGTTGGTTCTGTAGAGGGAAGGGGATTTTGAAAGTCTCATACATTTGTCCATGTTTTGCACTAATAATAATAAAAGGGTTAAAAATTAAAGGGTTAGTCATGCTTGTACCTTATCCTTCTCCAGCTAACTGATGCCTTTGAGATTGACATCTTGTGAAAGGAATAATGACTTTCTAGCAGGTAACTAGCTTAGAAGTAAAGATGATGCCCTCTGTAGCGATGAGCTAAAAGACAATTTGTTGGAAAAAGTAAACCACCCATTTGGATTCTTCTGTATAGTACTTAATGGTAAGCTGAGCATTTTATTCCCAGATGTTTTACCTAAGTTGCCAAGTCAAATAAGTGCTAAGAGTGTGCCTTAATTTCCTTTAGTTCTTCTATATCTAACATGCTTATTTGGCTTCAGGTATACAACAAGGTGGGATGAATTTTACAATGTAAGGATTATTGATACCAAACTTAGAAAAATCAATAGTACAGAATTTAGTATAGAACATTATTAGTACAGTACAGTCTAATCTGTTCCATCCATGGTGTGGAAAAGGGAAGGAAAATGGCTTTTAGTTGCTGACTTCAACTAAACTAGAGCATTGTGATATATTTAAAGACTTGTTAATATAGACAAGACATTTTTTGCTGGTGGGTAGAGAGGTAGGGTGATGGCTGCAGGTTTTAAACCAGCAGCCTGGTTCTCCATAGCAGGTTTCAGGGCTACATATCACAGTCCTGTGTGTGTGTTGTGGGGAGAAACAGAAACATCAAAGATTTTAATTTAAAGCCAGAGAGGCAGTGTAAGAACTAAAATGGAATGAAAAGGTGCCAACAGAATTCTAGCATGGCACATCTGTGGAGTATGGGTGGCCCAGAGGGAACATCTGGGTATAGTATAGCCATAATCCTGGCTAGTCATGAGGACGAGGCAGGCAAGAGAATCACACATTTGATAACAGGTTATGAAACTTTATGTAAGTACACTGTAGTTGTCTTCAGATACCCCAGAAGAGGGCATCAGATCTCAGATCTGATGGCATCAGATGGTTGAGAGCCACCATGTGGTTGCTGGGATTTGAACTCATGACCTTCAGAAGAGCAGTCGGCGCTCTTAACTGCTGAGCCATCTCTCCAGCCCCATGAAACTTTTTAAAAACCCTTTTTCAGAGTTTGGGATTGTAATGCAATTGTGAAGGGTTCTCACAGTATACAAGCCCCAAACTGCCACAATTAAACTCTGGCATTTGCCTTGAGTCTGTCAATTCAAGGGTAGTCTGGGTAATATAATGAGAGTTTGTCTCAGGAAAAATGATGTATGGGATGAAGTGACTTTTACTGTATTTTCAGTCCTTAGAATGTGATTTTCACAATGTATCTGAATTGCTACTAGCATGAAATGGTGTGCCTTAAAAATTATCTTTGCCATTTAAAGTGGATATATGCCTATAATCTAGCATTGGGGCATGGAGGCTGGAGGATCAGGTTTTCAAGGTTATCTTTAGTGAACAATGAGTTCCAGGCCAGCCCAAGACACTGTTTGGTGGGAGGGGCAATGAGGAACGCTGTTTTGTATTTTAAGAAGGCTATTTTTAGCAGTCTCTTTTTGAAATTCTGACCATCAGCCAAAATAACTACTACTAGATCTGGGATTGCAGGTCAGGGTTTCGCTTGAATGAAGTCAATCCATTCTCACCTGCTGAGTTAGTAATATTACTGTATAAACATATACCTCCACATTTAAATACCTTTTTTCAACTTGATAGATTATAAATGGTTTTTGGGCTGGGTTATATAGCTCAATAGTATAGTATGCAGGAGGCCCTTGATTCAAATCCATCATGAGAGCTGGATGTTGGGTACACTTGTGACTCTTGCACATGGGCTCAGAAGTTTGGGAGGATCAATGAGCTTGGGTGCTCTAGATAAGCTAGAGAAATATAGTGTTGCTCTTTAAAAAAGAAAACCAGAGATCTGAAGCCCATATGTCTACAGAAAAAAAAAATGTTAGAGCTTCTATATATATTTTTTTTTTTTTGGCTAATTATTACTTCCTATTGTGTAAACTAGGTGAACTCTATTTCAAAAGCTTTATTTTTCATTGGGTACGCTATAGATCATTTTTGCAACTTCTTTAACTACATCATGGCAGGTCATTTCTTTCATTTTAAGGTTTTCTATTTCTGTCAGTTCAGCTTTGCCCTGTGGCAGAGTCACAGTAACCAGATGAAATACCTTATGGGTCAATCATACAGAGCTCTCTGTCCTGCCATTTGCACTATCAGACTCCAACATTAAACTGCAGCCCAAAGGTCTGTTAGCATCATAATATGTATAAGCATGTATATACATGACCGCTCTTATCTGCAGTTCTAGGTTTTAGAGATGTTTAGAATCTATAGAAATGATGCAGCCAAAGTTATAAAGTTGGATGTTGCTACTTCTAAGGGAAGAGCATGTGCCAGTAAACATGCTCCTGTCGTTCTAATATGCCAGTCAACATTTAAAAAATTTTGGAGCCATCATAAAGTTTCCAAAGAACTAATTTTCTGCTCCAAATACACTGTCATCTTTACATCTTCTCCTAACTGCTTCTGTTTCCACAGCCTTTTATCTTTTCATGTCTATAAACTTCCATCTTCTTTATAAATTGGTATGTATGATTTGGGTATAGATGATAGCTTTTTTGATACTTCATAGTTTTTCAGGTAAGAAAGTTTAACAACATACCATCACCTGGGTTTTGGGCCTTTTTAGATAACCAGTCTTGGATTGGAAGTTTTTTGCACTTGAATATAAGAATACTCTTCCTTTTTGTTTTATGTATATGAGTATTTTGCCTGCATGTATGTCTATGTACCATGTTCATGCCTAATACACTCAGGTCAGAATAAAGTCATTAGATTCCCTGGAACTGGTGTTACAGATGGTTGTAAGCTACTGTGTGAGTGCTGGGTCCTCTGCAAGAGCACCAAGTGCTAACCACTTGAGTCATCTCTCCAGATCCACTTTTTGCACTTTTGTACAATTTACACTTTTGTGCACCATGTGCATGCTCTTACCCTTAAGTCTGAAAAGATGGTATCATATCCCCTGAAACTAGTTCCCAGCCGTTGTAAGCTACCACAGGGCTGTTGGGAATGAATCTCTCCAGGTCCTCTGTAAGAACATTAATTGTTTAATTCTTGAGTCTTCTTTCTGTTCCCACATTTTTTAAGTTTACTTGGTTTGCAGTGTGAGGTGAGTAGCTGAGTTTGATTTCTAAATGACTACCTAGTTAAAAGGTCTTTAAATCTATTGTGAAAGAACCAGGGAGCTGTTTGAGTGGGTTAAAACTGACAACTTGAGCTCAATACCCAGAACCTTTGGTGGAAGGAGAGAATTGGCTGCTTAAAGTTGTCCTCTGACTTTCATGTATGTACACTTTGATACTCATACACAACATACACATTGTAAATAGAACCTTGGCTACAATATAGCTAGGAAATTATGGTCCTTTTCTCCTCTCCCACTCCCTCCTTTCTTTCTGTGTTACTGAGGTGGGTCTCTACAATGTCCTATCCTAAAGCTTGCTTTGTAGATCAGACGGTCCTCACATTTTCATAGATCCTCCTGCCTCTGCCTCCCAAGTGCTGTCAATAAAGGGGTGTGTGTACACTGATTTATTTTAACTGAAGGCCTGACATGAAGATTCCTTCTACCTATAATACCCTGCATTTCTAGGTAAACTACTGTTCTAGACCAGTTTAACTTAGCTCCTGGGGGCAGAATTAGCCATGGAATAAATTGGGCTGGAATGCTTTGAGTAGGTTTGCTGTAATTTGAGATGTTTTATCTTTTAGAGGAACCTTTGGTGCTTCCTTGTCCACTTGTCACATAATACCCAACATCTGCTTTTCAGAATTTAACTCATGGAGACCTATCAGTCATAACAGGTAATATCTGTCTCCTCACCTATTTCTTCTCAGTCTAGTAACAGTTTACATTTTTTTGTGGGCAACTTGGAAACTTTGTAGCAACAATACAGTCAGTTTTGTACTGAGGACTAAACCTAAGGCTTCATGAATGCTAATGAGTGCTGTGAATTCCAGTTATGTGTGTTCAAGGGAAAGGAGTTTATGCATATGTTTGTATGTGTGTAAGACCTGAGTTGGAAATAGATGTTCTCCACTGTTTGTTTGTTTGTTTGTTTGTTTGTTTTGGAGAGGGTCTCTGTAGCCTTGGCTGCCCCACTTGCTATGTAGACCATACTGGGCTCTTAACTCAGATTCACTTGTCTTTACCTCTTGAATAATGGGTGTGTACCACCTTGCCAGGCCTCTACATTATTTTTAAAAATGTTCTTAAATCTATTGGGGAGGGGGTTCAAGCATGCTAACTGCTGAGCAGTCTCAGTCCTCTTGCTTTTTTTTCCCAAGGAGATGGCCGGGTAGTATTTCTGTTATAGATTTGAGTGTTCTGAAACTATTAGGCTGGCCTCAAATTCATAGAGATCCATCTGCTGGGATTAAAAGTATATGCCACTGTGCCCACCCCTACTGCAGTGTTTGATACAGAGGGTACCTTAGTGAACCCTTTTAGGTTAGACAAACCCCCTGGGATCCTATTTGTTTCTGTTCCTGTTCCTGGGGTGTCTTGTTATTTGGTGTTGGGGAATCACCTCTTAAGTTGTGTTTGTGCAGCTAGCATTTTACCCACAGAGACATCCCTCCATCTCCCTTCCCAATTTAGTTTTGTATATTCATTGTTGGTTTGGCATTTTGCCTGCATATATTTTATATATGTAACTAACACATGCGTGCCTGGTACCTTTGGAGGCCAGAAGAATTCATCGGATCATTAAGAACATAGTTTTACAGACAGTTGTGAGCTGCCACATATTTGCTAGGAATTGAACCCAGGTTCTCTGGAAAAGCAGCAAGAGCTCTTAACTGATAAGCCATTTCCATCCCATTTTGTTTTTAATTCTTGCTCTGTGGTATTAGTAGCCTTCAAATGGTTTATTTCCTGCCTCTGCTTCCCAAATGCTGGGATTACAGGTACTCACTACTCATATTTTAGCAGTCTTACCACATATACCTGCTTTCAGGCATTTGAATCCATATCATGTTCCCTCTAAATTACCTAGTCTTATTAATAAGGCCAGTCCACTCACATACATTTTAGGGCAACTTCCTCTTTCCTGTGGCTTATATACTGTGAAATAATTTCTTTTACTGGATCAGTGTATCAGTATTACATTGTGTTATTTTCATGTAGAGAAAGTTTGGTCATGTTTTCCTTACTGGTTAACTTCATTACTTTCACTTGTCTGAAGCAAAACCTTTTCTATTGTTTGCTTTCTACTATTTGCTTTAATTTTTTTACCTTTTACAGTGTGTGTGTGTGTGTGTGTGTGTGTGTGTGTGTGTGTGTGTGTGTGTGTTGGGGGTGTGTGTGTGGAATGCATGTGGAGGTCAGAAGACAGCTTTTAAGAATTGGTTATCCTGTATGGGTCCTGGGGATGGAACTAAAGTTGTCAGGATTAATGGCAAGTGCATTTACTAACCTAAGCCCCTTGCTTGAGTTTTCTCTTAAAACTTATTTTCATCCAGCCTCTATTTCTACCAATCCAAAATTAGTTTTGTACTAAGCTGTGTCATTTTTTATTTTAAAAGACTGTATTATTTCATGTTCTTTTCATCTTAACATGTTGTCTTTACCACCTAGACTAATGGAAGTGCCATCATCCAAATAAGTTTTATATTAAGGACAGTGAACATAGTAAATAAACAGAATTGTGGGTAAGGGTGTATTGTATTATAATGCATGATAGTGGTCAGAGGATGAGGAGAACTTAAGCAATGAATATGCATACATGTTTTTATAGTAAAGGAGGTCTAGTTTGTTTTTGTTTTTTTAAATTTAGAATGAGAAGCAAATAGACTCTCTTGGGGAGAGAGTTCTAGTTAACTACTGTTTCAGGCATATTTTAAAACAGGTTAGGGTCTGTCCGTCCCTTAGGTATCGTAGGTAGTCCTGATAAGGGCTTTTTTTTTTTTTTTTGGAGCAGTAGGTCTGAGTTTTCTCTTTTCCAGTACTGGAGATTAAGCATAGGTCATTGCACATGCTTACATAGCCTTTGAAGTTAAATTACCTATCCTGGACATGAACTCAAAGTCCCCCTAAGGCTCTTGGAGTAACTTGGATTACAGAGCTGCACAACCAGGCCTAACTCATTTTGAAGATGAAAAGAAAGTTAAGTTTTTAAGCTGTGAAACTGATACGGTTTTGTCTTTTCCCCCCTCTGTTGTATCTTTAAAATTATTTCACACATACACAAAGATAGAAAAGTAAATTCATGTAGATCAGGGATATTTTAACATTTCCCTTGTTTTTGGTGACACATTTCTTACCATGTGGATATGCAAAGATAACTAAAAGTCTGTTTACTATAGATGAGCAAA
Organism: Mus pahari; assembly: GCF_900095145.1. Taxonomy (NCBI): domain Eukaryota; kingdom Metazoa; phylum Chordata; class Mammalia; order Rodentia; family Muridae; genus Mus; species Mus pahari. Next base: position 116,178,637 of record NC_034590.1, on the reverse strand, counting down.
TTTGAATGCTGATGAGATAGATGTGCTTATTTTATAGTTCTTAGCTTGTGTGCAAGTATGTCTGTTCATGTGTCTGAATGTGGGTGCACACATGGCACTAGCTTGCTCTGAAGCTCCCTCAAGCCAATTCTTTGTTCATCTCTATTCTGCTGTAGGAATGCTGAAATTATAGATATGTTTTTATCCAGAGCCATCTCCCTGGTCTGTGCTTATTTAACATAGAAGTTTAAATGTTAATCAACAGTATTAAGTACTTTTCAGAGTTGCTTGCTATTTTTATTTTGTAACTGTCAGTGCTGAGTATATTAACTATTTTGTATAAATACAGAAAACAAAATGGCACAAACTAGGGCTATTAGAGGAATTGCTGAAAAAATTTATACTAATCCTAAACCATAATTCATTTAATCTTTTAAAAACTATAAATGAAGTCAGCAACTTAAAACAACCATTTGTAGAAGGAATCATGCTAACACAATACAGGCCAGTGATAACACCAGTGTGCTACAGTAATGATAGGAAAGTATTAAAAGTCCATTTTTCTATATTCAACCACTGTTTGTCATAAAAGCACTGTAATTCATAAGACACAGTCGACTCAGCACTGACATGTTTCAGACAGTGTGTGTTGACACTGGGTGGGTGTGATGGCATTTTCAGGTCTTGTTTGTTCTGAATCAAGATTGTTGATGACTCATGCACTTGGTTTTTAAACATCTTACATCTATTTACATATGTGACAGGGGAGAGAAAAGAGGAGTGGGGAGATACATAAATGGTGCAAGTGTGAAGGTTGTCCTGCCTTGTGTATTCTGAAGATTGAACTCAGATCATAAGGCTTGTGTCATAGGCATTTTGCCTGCTGGTTCATCTCCCTGACCTCATACACATCTTAAGTTTTTATCATTGCAGATTCACCTTTCACTGTTGCCAATTAATGACACCCTACCCAGCCCCCCAAATATTACACCATTCCTTATGTCAAAATCCCATAGTTTAAGAGACTAATCTCCATTCTCAGGTATGTATTTCCTGGGATCATGGGGCTGTAAAAACCCTTACCTAGTAACTTCTGTTAGTATCAAGGTTTCCAGAACATACTTGTGACTTCTCTTTAGAGACAGTTGTCCTCAATAAATCTTACTGGTTGTTGGAAAGGAGGACTAAGAAAAGTTAAGAGTTAAGCCAGACTTCTTGTACACACCAGCTATCTTACGTTACTCAAGAGGCTAAGGTAGGAGGATCTGGAAGGTCAAGGGCTGCCTGAGATATGTGGAATCAGTTCAAGGCTATTCTAGGCAACTTACCAATTTCAGGCAGAGGATTCTGTCTCAAGTAGTAGAAGAGTGCTTATCTAGTATACTGAGACACTAGACTTAGTCCCTAATATTGTATCAAAATGTGGGAGCCAGGACACATAACTGAACTATGGATGTATTCTCCATGCATATACTACCTATGCAAATAAAACATAACAGTTTAAAATGGATGACTCAGTTGGGGTAGAGAAGATAAAAGTGGTATACTCATGGGAAGCTCACTGACCTCATACACATTTTAGATTTTTATCAGTGCAGATTCACCTTTCACTGTTGCACCATTCCCTAAGTCACAACCCTGCAGTTCAAGAGACTGATCTCTATTCTCAAGTATGTATTTCCTGGGTTTGGTGGGCCCCAGGGATATATGTTGGAGAGTTTACCCTTAGCTTTTTTACAGTCTCCCTCTAGCTGAGTGTTTTTCTGTATAGCTTGATCTGTGTTATGACACTTGACAGTGTTTAAAGGATAACCAGTGTTCTTAGTCTGTGTAGTTTGTGGTACTTACCCATTTTTTTTTGCTTATTCATTGACCATTCTTAAAAAATCAGAAAATTCTCTGCAATACCATAATATACCTCATATACACTCCAGTTTCTACTGCTGAGCTTCAGCCCTTACACTCAACTTTATTTCCTGGAACACATAAAATAAACAGTAGTAACTGTTTTATGGAAACTATCCCTTGAATGATGAGCTTTCCTTGAGTACACCACTTTTGTATTCTCTAAACTAATTGGTTCATATCCTTTTTTTCAACTGTTGTTTTATCTGTATGTATGTGTGCCATGTATGTGAAATGCCTGGGTGGCCTGAAGAGTGTGTCCTCTGTAAAGCACCCAGTGCTTATAAATTTAACTTTTTGGTGGTGGTAGTGGTGGTGGTGATCACAGGGTTACAGTCCTGATTGTCATAAAGCTAACTATGTAGATCAGGCTGGCCTCAAACCCATTGAGATTCTCCTACCTCTTTGCCTCCTGAGTATGGGATTAAAGGGGTGTACCATCTCTCCTGGCCAAAAAAAAAAAAAAAAAAAAGCAGTTAAAAAAAAAAAAAAAGCAGCTATCAATCGGTCCAGAGCTAGATTCTGAATTCTGGAGTGGTACCACAGGATTTAAGAATGATCACTTTGTGGCTAGAATTATCCCAGCCAATGAATATAAGAGTTCAGCAACCAGGACTAGAGAGAGATGGCTCAGTGTTTAAAAGCACTGGCTGCTCTTGCAGAGGACCTGGGTTCATTTCCCAGCTCCCACATAGCAGCTCACAACTGTCCGTAACTCCAGTTCCAGGGGATCTGACACCCTCACACAGGCATACATGTAGGCAAAATAATTGCACATAAAATAAAAACAAATTAAGGAGTTCAGCAATTTTAAAGCCCCATGTAATGACCTACCCCTTGATCTACTACTTGGGAAACTGAAGGGCTGCCACAAATCTGATCCCAGTCCAGTCTATTTAGTAAGTTCCTGGGATATGTGTATATTTTCCTTTCCCTCTCCCTCTCCCAAATTTCCAAGAATGGGAAACTCCCTGAGGGTCCTATATGAGTAAAAAACTGGAGCCGGGAACCAAACTTAGGCAGACTGCTTCCCTTTTGGGGGAGCCATTTTGCAGACAACCAACCTCTTTATGTCCTTGGGAAAAGTTCCGTGCAGTGCATTGCATACTTTTCTGTGCCTGTCTTCACTTTGTGGCTGGAAATCAGAGGGAAGGAGTAGGTCAAAGGCTGTCACAGGCAAACCTAAAAGATGAAGCAAGGCTTTGTTACAGGAGTTTTTGGGCTTTTTTTCTTTTTGCCAAGCAGAGCTGAGCTTTAGTAGTTCTGTGTCTCTCTCCCAACCCTACCAAAGCATTGCACTAGCACCAGGAAGTTTTTGAGGAATCTGGCCCCCTTTCTCCCAGGTAGTGATGATATTTAAATCAGCATTTAAATGATATATAAATTTACTTTCCTTTTTATTTACAGTATTTCACAGAATGCTGCTTCTAGGGCTGTTCTTATTTGGGGGCTCTGCCTAGTCCCTAGGGCTTTGCCTCACACAGGCTCAAACATCACAGGAAGAAAATCATGGAGGCAAAAGGACAGATATATTATTTTTCTCATTCCCCCAAACTGTGCCAGCAACTTACCTCAGTTCTCACCACTCCTCACATTCGATATCTCTGTAGACAACTGATAAGTGTAGGTTTTTTGTTTGGTTGGTTTAGAGACAGAATCTCTGTATCTTGGCTGCCCTGGAACTCATCATGTAGACCAAGCTGGCTGGCTTTGAACACACAGGGATTCACCTTCCAACACTGAGATTAAAGAAAGGGCCTGTGCCACCACCATACCTGACTAGTATAGTTCTGGTTTAAAAAAAGATTTTTTTTAATTGCCTGCAAGTGTGTATGTTTACCACATTTGTGCCTGGTACCCGCGGAGGTCAGAGAAGGTATTGTATCCCTTTGGATGGGAATTTATAGTTGTTTTAGAAATAAATACATTTTTTTCTTGGGCAGTTCTAACTAGTTGAACACTTAGTCTTTCCCAGTATTTATTTATTAGGGGCAAGTGGAAAAAAAAAAAGTCTTTGTATAATTTTACCATCAAAGCTGTTGCAGTCACTAGCCACTTAGATTATATAAAAATTCATGCACCTGGAGAGATGGCTCAGTTAGCATGCTGTGTTGTGGAGGATGTGAGTTTAGTTCCCATCACCCCTATGGTAGCTAACAACCTTCTCTAACTCCAGCTCCAGGGATCAATGCTGTCTTTTGGCTTCCTCGAGCACCTGTCTACATATGGCATATAGCAGTTACATAGATACACACAAATAGGAAATATGGAATACCACTAGAGATTCTGCGGACATCAGTACCTGCACATTTGGTTACATTTATTTGATCCAAGGTCTCTGTGTAGTACTGGCTGTCCTGTAGCTTACACAGAGATCTCCTGCCTCTGCCTCTGCTTCCCGAGTCCTGTGACTTAAGGCGTGCACTACCATGATTACTCATCTTAGTTTTGTCTGGTGCTTTGCATACCAATCACAAAGGACTCTCAGTGGCTTTGTTTGAATTTCTTTTGTGTGACAACAGGACCCATCCCACTTTCCTGTGGAATGTTGGAATTAACATGGGCCTTTCATACTTCATTCGCTACTAGGAGTGTGGACATGGACCTCTGTTGATTGTCATTCTGGCCTTTTCAAAAATTCAGAAGATTGTTAGGTATAAAATATGTGGAGTCAGAAGTGGTGGTATACTCTTGTAGCCAAAGCCTGAGAGGAGATGGTGCAGGGTGGCAGGGTTTGAGAACAGTCTGGGTACCAAAGGGAAGGGAGACCCTATCTCAAAAGAAAGAGAAGGGGATAGAGAGATGGCGATGGCTCAGCAGCTAGGAGTTTGATTTTCTAGCACCTATGTGTGTAGATGTGTAATATCTGCGCAATGCCCTCTTCTGGCCTCCGTAGATAACTAGGTTTATATATCCAGGCAAAATAACCATTCATATAAAATAAAGTCTTGTAAAATGTGTTGGGTTAGGTTATTATATAGCTTAAGAGCATTTGGCATACATAAGGTTTTATGCTTGGTCTCCAGCACCCTCATCTAAATTAAGAAAATTTCACATGTGATCAGAATGTTCATTTTACCATTTCCATACAGGGGGACAGTAAACTTTAAGCAGGATTTAGTTCATCATTCAGATTTAATATACAAGAACTCAAGATTTATAAAATATTAAAATAATTTCTCAGATTGTTTGTTGAGGCTTATGCCTGCCTATAATTTTAACACTTTGGGGGTAAAAACTGGATGATCAGGAGTTCAAGACCAGCCTCAGCTATATAGCAAATTAGAAGCCAGCATGGGATAAATGAAATGTCTCAAAACAAAAAATGCAAAATAAAAGTTTTGGTTGGGGATGTAGCTCAGTTGGTAAGGTGCTTACATACCATAGATGAAGCCCTGGGTTTGATCCACAGGACTACATAGAACTGGACAGTTACATGTATATAATCCCAGCCCTCAGGAGGCGAGATGATCAGATCAGGTTGGGCTACATCGACCCAGTCTCAAGAACTAAAATGGTTAATGTTTCATGCATAAGATCAGAGCTCATATTCCTAGGACTCTTGGAAAAGCTGGGTTCTTAGGTGAACAGCAGAGATGGGGAAAGTAGGACGGTAACTGGAGAGGACACTAGGACTGGTTGGCAGCTAGTTCACGTGGACACCCCATATATTGACATCTTATTTCAGTCTTTGTGCACTTGCGCGCACACACACACACACACACAAAGATATTTTTAGAAGAGCTGGTGAGATAAGTAAATATTTGCTGTCCCCTAGGACCTATGATGGAGCAAACAACCTCTGAACGTTTTCTTCTGACCTCCACCTGTGCTTCTGCACTGGCACTCACCTACGTATACAAACACATACAAACTTTAAAAATTAAAGAGAGGGGCTACAGAGATGGTTCAGTTTTTCTGAGATTGGGTCTCATAGCCCAGGCTGGCCTCCAGCTCCTAATAATCCAAACTCTGTTTTGAGTGTTTAACAGTGTATGCCATGGACCCAGCATAATTGTCTCTGTAGAAAGTACTTTTTTTCTGATCCAGCATTACTTACTGCATTAGTGGCTTAGGTGTGGTGATCCATACATGGAATCCTAGCATGTGAGGCATTAAAGGGGAAAGATCAGTAGGAGTTCAAAGAAAGCTTCAGCTACATTATGATTTCAAGACCAATGTAAGCTATACTTAAAAACTAGCTCCCCCTTAAAACAGACCCATCTTACTAATTTTAGCCAACGCCTAACCCTAGCAGAAATACTAACACTTTGAGAAGAAATCACATAAGAATTCATAAAGGAATTTACATGCACTTGGGGAAAAATCTAGGGAACTGACCCCAGGCTTTGTGCTCTATATGGCTAGCCTCCTATTTTTTTTATTATTTTTGAGATTTTAAATTTATGTATATGGATGTTTTGCCACATGCATGTTAGACCTACCCTTGGAGATCAGAAAAGGACATCAACTCCCCTGGAACTGGAATCATAAGATAGTTGTGAGCCACCAGTATGGGTACTGGGAGTTGAACCTGTCCCCTCTGGAAGAGCAGTCCATGCTCTTTGCTGCTAAGCCATCTCTTCAGTGCTCTGCACCCCAACCCCAATTAGCAAAAGATAAACAAGAATGATGGCTTATGTCTACTTCAAAGATTTGGGAGGCAGGAGTATCAATGCAAGTATGAGACTGGTCTGTTCTACATGGCATGTTCTAGGTCCACCAGGGTACATAGGGACAATTTGTCTCAAAATACACAGAAGAAAAGGAAGAGTGAGAGAGAGTATCTATCAAACCTATCTGGGAGGGTGTTACCAACTAAGTGTATGAGTACCTGAATGTGTGTGGGTGTGTGTGTATACTAATGTGTCTGCCTAGTGCCTGGTGGGCATCAGATCTCTTGGAACTGGAGTTATATAGATGGTTGTAAGCTATCATGTGGGTGTGGGGAACTGAACTGGGTCCTCTGTGCTCTTAGTCACTGAGCCCACCTCTCCAGCCCCTAAAAAGTTCATTCTTTACACTGGCCCAGAAAAGTGTGTTGTACATTGAGTCCACTTAACAGGATTTAGGAGCTACTCTAGCATAGCCTTTTTATGACGCAGTATTTTGTATGGGACTTCTATCACTAGTACCTTGGCTGTCTGGGTTGGTTAACCTTTTAGCTGCATAATAGCCCTAGTTATTTGGAGAAACGAGCTTGACCAGATATACCTAAGTGTCCAGTGTTTCAAGAGTCTAGCTAATCTCTGAAACCATATATTGCTGAGCTCAATTTTTCTCTGTACATTTTAGGCATTCACATATTTGAATTTTATACTTCAATCACAACTTAAGATCAGAAGACACTAGTGGTAAATAATGGTCACTCAGTTAAGAAAAGATTAAGTATTAGAAACATTTATTTTTTTTTCCAAAAAAAAAAAAAAAAATGTGGGAGGAGTGGAATAAAACAAGGCTAAATTTCAGCAAATGCTGTACCACGATCACAGGTCAGACACAACCGAAAAACAAAACAAAATCAAACCAAAACAACAACAAAACCCCAATGGTCCTAGCAACTTCAGAAGACTAGCTTCAATGTTAAGAGTCCAGCACTAACAGAAGAGTTAAAGGTTGCTTGCCACTACACGGTCATTTTAAAGGGAAAGGAGATGCTGTAGGAAGGCAGGGAAAAGGGCTCAACTCCTAAGAAAGCAAGATTAAGAGGGGCTTCCACTGTACAGGAAAAGGGATGTCAGCATAATCCTTACCTAGGGCTGTTCAGAGGCTGAGAATATAAGGAACAGAGTGAAAAGCTACAGACAACTAGCATCGAGGAAAGAAAAGTCAACTTAGAAGAATTAAATTAAGAAAGAAAACATAGTTGGTCACAAATTCCTTTGTTTACTGAAACATGAAGCAATGGAAACATCCTGGCAAAGGGGACCGCGAGGACCAAGTTCTCATATATGACCGCAGCCCGAGGGTTCAGTCCGCAATTATCCTACCTGAAAGAAAGCAGAACACAAGAGGCTTACACAATGCCTGGAGTGCAGTCTGGTTCCGAGTACAAGGGCCCTGGTCCCGTCCTGTATGCCAATGGGGTGGGGGAGGGGTGACACAAAGAACAAAACAAAATCAAGTCAGGTTTTGGGTTGAATGTATATCCCACAAAATCACCCCAAAGACTAATAGGTACAGCTAGGAACCTACATAAGCTATATGCTGCACACAATACAAAACTGCTGATAGTATATAAACCCGCAAACCCACCATTCTCCTATCTTTTAACTCGGGTAACCCCTATAGTAGAAGGCTTCAAGGAAGGTATAAATCTTCAATAGCTACAGATTCATTTGGGGGTCCAGAAAAAAAGCAAAAGATGGCTAATTTATCAGGTAACGGTCAATTTCTTTCTTTTAAGAGTTGGGATCTAAGTATGTTGCGCAGTATGAGCATAAACTTCTGAAGTAAACCTGAGTAGCTGGGACTACAGGCATCCACCACCCATGCATGCCCAGCCCAATTTACTATTACAGATGTTCCAAAGAAAACATTCAAAAAGCATAGTCACAAAGAATACTGTTAAAGAACAGTTGGTCATTCACCCTTTAAGCTATCTCTCTACATGTTACACAGTCAGTTCAGAGCCATAGTTGCAGTAGTTTCCTAATTGACCAAATAACCCCTGACAAATCAAAAGAAACTACTGCTAGGACTGTCTTAATTCCTCCATTGATGGTGGGAACTCCAGACACCAATGGCAGGGGGAAAAAAAAAATTAACTCACACCAAGCTCCTCTACTTAATACAGACACAGGGCCAAATCTTGGTCTTGATCTGTGCCAATCGACTTCAAAAGCTGTGATGTTCTTGGATCAGTTCTGTTAGGGTGAGACCCGAATTTGGATCCCCAACAGTTGTGGAGAATTTCATCCTGGCAGCCTCATTAACATCAGGCTCCTGGGACTGCAACCAACTCAGGGTTATTCAGTCCATTTGAGGTTCACACCTGGAAGGTAAGTTTCTTTAAAAGTCATCACTAAAAAGAGGTTAGTTGAGCACCTACTGACCAATGTTTAAATTCACTTTTAAAATGTCCTAAAAACACCCTTAAAGGCTATAATATACTACCTTAATGTTTAACTTTGATACTTGAGAGAAAAAAAGTTAATCTAACAGATTTATGCCAACTTTATCGGAGGTATCTCACAAAGTAGAACTAGGTGTAAAATTAGCAAACTCCATTCACATGTTGAACACATGGCTGAATGATGGTTCTAAGAAATCCCAAGTCTCAATGACACAAGTGTATAGCATATAAACTTAACAAAACATGCATGCCATTCTTTTCTCAATACATATATGAACACGGGATAAGTTGAGAACATTGAAGTGTCAGTGGTAACCACACTGTTGGGGCTTTAACTCAAGTGATGCTCAATTTCAATGTACAAGGAAAACCATGAGAGAATTGTAAATTATAAATGCTATTTTCATTCTAGACAAATTTACTTGTCTCTGGGTATCTCCAATCTTGCCATTCCAATACTGTACACATTTCTTGAAATAAGGAAACATTGAATTTCCTGTGTCACCACCTATATTTTGGCACATCAGAAATTATTTTATCTAATTCCTTTGAATGTTCCCTTAAAACAAAACTATCTTAGAGAAACAGGAATTTTATCATAGGCTATGAAGAAATAGGGTGTAAGCACCTATATCAAACAGATGGATACTTTGGGCTAAATAAGGACTTCATAGAATACAAACATGAAAACAGGCAATACTGAAGTGTCTTAGAATATTAAGGCTTTATCTGATGCACAAAGCACACTTTTCGTTTGATAAAGGCTAATAAGAAATAGTTGGGTTTTGTTATCTGTAACTTGGGGTTACTGCTCTATTTCCTAGACTTTACTAAAACTTGATGTGTAGCCTAGGTTTTCCTCTAACTCATCATAATTCTCCCACTTAATCTTCCCTGGTACTGAGAGAAACTAAAGGTATGCACTACTCTACGAAGTATTTTATTAACAAACTGGAAACCCTTGAAGTTAGTTGAAACTCTCCCTGTGCTGTCCATTACTAGCTCCCAAATGGCACCCTTCACCCTAACCATCACAGAAGTTCTGTAGTGGAGAGTATGATTTTATCTTGTTTTTTAAAGACAGGGTTTCTCTGTGTAGCCCTGGCTGTCATGGAACTTTGTATATCAGGCTAGCCTCATTCAGAGCTCTACCTACCTGCCTCTGTGTCCCAAGTGCTAGGATTGGGTGTGTGCCACCACCTACTGGCCAGAATTTAAGAGTCAGCTCTGAGTCTGAATTTTGGCTCTATCATGAGATACCATATAATCATAGGCAAAGTACTGATGCTCTCTGAGCCTTAGTTTTCCTGGATGAGAATATAACTACGCAACAAAAGGCCAACATGTTACCTCTCCCTGCCTTTCTTTCTTCATACCAAGTATCTTTTTACAATTGGTTAAATAATATTTTCCACTGAGCATGTTCATGTTTCAGAAGAAACACATTGGAATCACACTAACTCCTCAACAGGTCAAGTAAACCTGTGGCGTAAACTATAGAAAATACTCAAAACATGTAATTTTTGCTTTTTGGTATGGTCCTGTTTGGTGATTTGGCTCCTCAGTGAAGCAGAGGTCTCTTGTAGGGAACTAAGTGCAAATTGTAACCACATCCTCCCCACTCTCACCTCCAGTTTTTAAAAGGCTGAGTACCGTGTTCGGTCCACATACTGCTCCCGCTCATACCGGGCCATGTCATACAGAGAATTCCGAGTTGCTGCTGAAGCCTGAGACATCTCGCTCTCTGGCCCATAACCGTAGCCCTCTCCAACTGCGGGGAGCACAGCCGCATTCCGACGTAGTGGGCTCCTGTCCCTTCCATAATAGGAAGAGGAAGCGGCAGCAGCCATTGCAGCTGAGGTGGCAGCTGAGCCAGAGTTCTGCAATAGGTGTCTGTCATACGGATCAACAGAAGTGGAGTTGAGGTGACTGGGTACAGCTGAGCTCTGGACTTGAGGAAGATGAGGCATGGTCTGCTCTGCATAATTGTATGCGGAAGCTGCAGCTGCCGCCGCCACAGCTTCATAAGATCGGACGCGGTAGCGCTTATAGTAGTCGAGTGCTCCATAGGCATCGTTGTAATACATGGACTCCCCATAACCCATAGTATAAGGTGTGCGCACTGCTCCATACTGTTCATTGTACTGCTCAGTAAAGTCTGCCACACGCCCTGTACGGTCTACTGGGCACTCTTTGGACCAATGTCCTTCTTTACCACACCGATAGCAACCACTCTGGTCTCCCATCCCAGGGGCAGTCCGAAGCCGGCTAGTTGACAACTGTACATGCATTCGTTTGCCTTGAGGAAACAGATTAAAATTATTACTCATTAACACTCTTTTCACTCAAATGAAAGTAAACGTAAAATATATGGACATACACACTCCTGGGCCCCTTCATTCAGCAATCCTTTTCAAAAAATTGAGGTTTCAATGAAGTGAAACCCATAAGTTGGAGTCCTTGGAGATCAGTAAGTATACCAGTAACACAGGAGACTCCCTTAGTTGTGTCTCCACAGCCTATTTCCTTCCCCAATGTAAAGAGTGCAAAAATTGCTACCTTTTCCTGTGACTGTTATTACCTCCAAATCAAACTAGACATCTAACAAAACCTTAATACTAATAAAACTAATAGAAGTTTTAGAAGACATCTTTTCTACCTCTGAATTCATGTTAGAGCTGAGAAAAGCATATGCCCCTTAGCATGTATTATGACACCATTGTCAACAGCAATCTTCTATCCACCATGTTTCTAGATTTCAACTCCTTTTTTCACAAGCAGAACTGTTTGAACATAGCCTCTTACAATAGGTACTAAAAATTACCAGGTTCTGCGGTTGGACATGGATTTCTCAATAGTTTAACACTTGGCTACTGTATGAAAGGCCAAGTTTGATCCCCGGACCAAACAAAAATAAAATAAAAACAGCACCAGCTTTTTAGGAACTGTTCTCATGTAAAAGAATGACCAACATTTTATTCTTACCATGCAGAACATAATTTCTCTATAGTTGCCTAAAGAACTGTGAGCACCCATTCAAGCAATACACATATACATGCTTCTAGAAAATTACCACTGAGAAATAGCTAAGAACTCTTTTGCCCAAGAGTTTATGTACCACCCAATCCAGGGACCCTTGTCTCCAACCTAAACCATCTTTAATGAGAACAGAGATGCTTAGCTAGGCTGTGGTGGTGTATACCTTTAATCCCAGCACTCGGGGATCAAAGCAGAGACAGGTGAAGAGAAACAGAGTTCAAGGTCAGCCTGGTCTACAGAGTAAGTTCCAGGACAGCCAGAACTCACTGGAGAAACCCTGTCCCAAAACAAAAGTGTTCAAACTTATGACCCCAGCTACTAGTCTTCATCATAACCACTGATGCTGTCAATAGATAGATGGTGTTAATTCTCTGAAAGTATCATGTGCTACATGTACTCATCAGAAACATTTCTGTCCTCATTTATACCTCCTATGTAAAGTTCTCTTATAATTGAGAGGATAAGCCACTTTCAAACAGACATACATAATGACATTGAGCTGTGTAACTGACACATTACTCCAATTGTCAAGTCAGAATAACCATGCCAATCTAGAAAGGAAACACTCTGCATTAAAGTCTTCTTTTAAGGGGAAAAAACCAAATGAATTTGTTGAGTTTGATGGATTCTGACTGAGTTCATTTTCCATTGAAATACAGTGATTTTACTTGATGTCTCTGCCCTACCTTAGTCATGCTTTTAGTGTAGAGGATGAGAATGCTTTAGTGTGGCAAAATCTATTTCTATAGTTGTGAAAAGGATGCCAGAAATTTATCTTTTTAAAACTTAGAGCTAGAAACAGGTTTTCCTTGTTTTGTATTCTTTCCAAAGGTTATGTGGGCTTTCAATTTAAAATCTCTTCTAAAATCACTTCTCGGCCCTTTGGTTAAGATCAAATGTAAAATCTCTAAAATTCTGTGCTTCAGAATCGCCAAGTTACTGATATTTTCCAATATTTACCAGAAAATCAGCCCAGAAAAAGCATTTTCTCTTGAAAACTAGAACAAAAGAGACTATTAAAATGCTAAAGAGTTAATCCTAATTTTGAAGGTCTACTTTAGGTAAAGGTTCACAGAAGACTGGAGATGTAGGTGACATAATAATGCTCCATTGATTTGTCACTAAAAAGACACCCCTACATTCTTGCATATCGTTCCCAATTCAGCTGTCTGGAACTTGGGAACAGCTTCTTTGTGGTTTCCAATTCAAACTGCATTCACTGCTGCCTGTGGAGAGGAAACATCTTGAAAGCCCCAGGTAAGCTTAGTTTATGTTTAGAAGTTACACAATGCAGAAACTTAAATATTAGACAAACATTAATGCACAGAAGTAAAGATTCAAAAGATGTTCAAAGTGGCACTTTTTCAACCAAAAAAAGAATTAAGTTGAACAAAATGCCAAGTTGGGATCTAGATTGTAATTTCAAGAAGACATGTGACAGGCTTATATGTACAATTCCAGCACTTAGAGGTCTGAATCAGGATTGTGATTTTGAGGGCTGTCTCAGCAAAGAAACAAACAAACCAAAAACAAACAAACAAAACAAAAAAACAAAAACCAACCAACCAAACAAACAAAAAAACCCAGTTACTCAGTACTAAACTTTTATGTTACATCCTAGAGAAAAAAATTAGCCGAGTACAAAAACACCTGCATATGTAAGCAAGAGTAAATCACTCTTCAGAGGAGCCAGAAAAAGAATGTGATACCAATAAATGATTCTTTTTCAATTCAGTTTATTATCTGTACTTTCTATGGAAGTGAGATATATATATAATAAAAGTTACGTCCATTGCATTATTCAGTTCCCTGTTTCTTTGTAATTGTATCTGTTATTAAGCAAATATAAGGGATAAGAAGTATAACTTAGTGGAAATGTGTACACAGCATGCTCAAGATCCTGGGTCCAATATTCAGCACCAAAAAACCAGCAAACAAAAATGTCCCATGTACTCATCCGTTTAACTCCCATTTCCTTTAAAAAGTAAAAGGGCATATATTATACATTGAGAATTTTATCTGCAAATTTAGTTTTGTGTTTTTTTGTTGTTTTTCATTTTGTTACCTTCTTCAGGAATGGGGACATACGGACTCATTGTAGAGGAATATTTGTTGGGGCCCTTGGATGGCCCCAGAACAAAAGTGGTGGGGCAGGAACTCCTTCCTGTCCTCTTATGACCTCTTTCCACATCAAGTGAGAATTAGGAATGTTTAGAAAGTGTGCTAGTATTGTTCCAAAATAAAAGAAAAATATAAAGTTTTAACTGTCGCATTTTAAGTACTTTCCTAACCAGAGTAGAAGCAATCATGGTTGCAAATAGCACTCAACTTTAATTATATATTGCTTTTATTGTCAAAATGCACTTATTACCTCACTGCCATCCTTTCACAGGCACATGAGAGATTGTTAGTTTATAACGGGGTAAAGCATAGGGAATACACTTGTCAATTTGCTGGTTAAGGACAGGAATTAGCTACAACTTTTACCCTAGGCTTTCAATAACTAAAGGCCAGGGTATTAGTGGTGAAGCTAGAATACATAATAGTGAGCCTCCAGTAGGCATCGCTATTTGCATATTTATACTTTTCTAATTTAAGTTTACCTTTTCTCCACCATTTCACTGTTTTCTAGTAAGAGGACCTTTGTATATTTAACTTTTAGGCCACAAAAAGATGTTGACTTAGGAACTAGAAAAGTAGACTTGAATTTGTGGTCCAACATGATAGTGTCAATAAAAGACTTGCAGAACTGCTAACCAATGGACTTCCTGCAAGGTGGTCTGATCTGTTTCCTAATACAGTAGCCATTCACTCACTCTTGCCCACATTGGAAAAATCTAATTTGAAAATTTACTTAAATTTAAATTTAGTAGCCACATGTAACTAGTGGTTACTACAGTGAACACAATTCGAGGGTTTTCAGACAAGCTCCTATGGTATTGGTGATAATACATACACACTCATCAATATACGCAATATAATAAGCTCTATTATGTCCTTGATGATATTTCCCCAGAAGCAAGACCATCATTCCTATCCAATTTTTAAAGAAAAAAAATTCTTTTTTCTTAGCCTGTTAGAGTTAAGTAATAGTTAAATGGAGCAGAAGAACCTATGACATGTTTCCTGGCTTTGCCTGTAGTAGTTCAGAGACTGAACAAACTTGAACACCCCAAAGATACCCATTTACCCAACCAGACTCACCACAGATTCTCATACTGCACTTCTTCTAGATTTCCTTTTTCCTCTTTACTACCACCAGCCATCATCAAAAGCAGTAGAGGGTAAAAACTCTCAAAGGCTCCTGGGTCACCACAAACCAGCTATAAAGTCGTCACCTCTAGCCCTTCTCACACTACCTACTTCTCTGCCTAGGCAACTTAAGACTTCTGACAGTACTCAAGTGAATGAAGACCAAAGGAAGGAACCCACACAGTCGTGGAGAAAGATCTTGGCAAATACAATGGAAAATGTTTACTTCCCCAAGAGTAAATTATGCTTAAGAGTAGTAAACATAATCTATTCTTTGCATTTTAAAGAATGGTAGAAGCCACTCTCATAGCCCCATGGTCTCGTGTTCTTCCCTCTGCCTTGAGCTAGAGACTCCACGAAGGTCTGCCACCCAATCCCCAGAGCAGTTCACCTTGAAACTCTGTGTTGTCGAGGCCCCTGATGGCCTCCACCGCATCCTCTGCCCGCTCCATGTGTACAAAGGCATAATCTTTCACGATGTCACATTCGATGACTGGGCCGTACTCCTCAAACTTGGCCCGAAGCTCTTGGTTGGTACAAGTGGGGCTGATGTTGCCCACGTGTAACTTGGTTGAAGCTTTGCTCTTATTCTTGCTGGCTTCCACATTGATGTTCACTCCGTGCAGCTTGTAGTGGTGCAGGTTGCGTATGGCATCCTCAGCGGCCGTCTTGTCCTCTATGTGCACAAAGCCATAATTCTTAATGATGTCACATTCCAGCACCTTCCCGTACTGCTCGAAGAGTGAGCGGATCTCCTGCTCTGTGGCCTCCCGGGGCAGATTTCCAATGAACAGCTTCACCATCCTGACAAGAGCCTGGCAGAGAAGAAACAAGATTTTAAAAGTCAGGTGTGAAGTGAGAAACTCTACAGCACACCCCGACCCTCACAGTTCTTTTTGAGAGAGGAACTGCTGTGTGACAATGCCAACAGAAGGTCGGGGGTCCGAATGCACAAGAAGGTCTAAGATATATATATCCGTGAGGTCAGGCACATTGACTCTACAAGGTTAGCTGCTTCACGGTTTAGCACAGGGATGGAAGACAAGCGGAAGGCATGAAGTATCTGAATGTCCCTAGTTACGGGGTTTTGGAGGGAAATCTGTGTACCTCTCCACAGCGCGGTATCCCCTCCCACCATACTCCAAGAAGGAAAGCCCTCTTTCACCCAACACTGGACCCCTATCCTCAGCGGCCCAACCTCCGTTCCTTCATCCCAACAAAGACTCGGTCCGACCCCTGCCCCGCCCCCTCTGGAGACCCGGCCCCGCCTCCTTTCCTTGTCTTCCCGGGACCTTCCTCAGAAGATGAGTGGCCCCAAACCCGAGCCTTCCCGGCCCTCCGAGGTCCGGCCCGGCCCGTTCCTGGGCTTCCCACACACCCACAGCATCCTCTCCTACCTCCGGGTGGTGCCGGCGGTGGCGGCGGGTCCCGCGTCAGAGAGAACCCTACAAAATGGCGACGGCCGCTCGAGCCTCGGCGCGACCGGGCGCTTTCTCGCGCGCCAGCTCACGCACGCGCGAGTGCGCGCTGCCTGCCTCCCCTCCCCCTCGCCGGAGCGGGGCGACCAATCCTGCGGCCGCACACAACTGTCCGCCCCCCGTGCGGGGGTGGGGTCACGTGGTGACGGCACTGCGGAGCGAAGGTCAGCCCGCCCCCAGCACGGGCTAGCCAATCACCGCCTTGGGAGGGGGTCGCGGCTGGCGCGTCAAGAGGGCTCAGGAAGCAACCATTGCCTTGGCAAAACCGTAAGGCCTGGGGGCGTCTCTAAGCATCACAATGGATCGTGGTATTGGGCGCACAGTCGAGGGGGCTGATGACAAAGGGTTGTCTCACTGGGCCCGCTAGAAGGGAGTTTTCTCAACCTCTGGCGGCTGAGAGCGGTACTTCAGAAATCCAGGCACTACCACATCTTAACCTAATCTTTCCCTTGTTTGGGTAGGAAGGGGTAAGAATTCCCGTAAAACAATTTAATTTTCAGTGCAATAGCGTTGTTCATTGGTGAAGAAGCTGAGACTGAGAGTCTAGTAGAAAGATAATCTGTGTTAGAACTGGGTTAGGGCTGAGGGTGGCATTTCTCTATCCAAACTATACTTTGTCATGTTTATTCATGAATATACGTGGGCTGGGCTTTCCCTCGTAGTGTCTGTCTATCGTGGTTCCTGAAATGTGGTGCGCGTTACCAATGAATACGTTGTCTAGAGGTCCAGAGATAATCCAGGTTTTGGGAATGTGACTGACAAGGGTTCCGCATCCATCCCAAGCTGCCTGAGGTACAGGCAATTGTCAGGCTCCCTACTCTTTGTTGCGGTCCAAGGGCACCTCCTGGTGGCAAGCAGGGTACCAGCTTGATGGATCACTCACTATCACAAAGCATCCGGTTTACAGACATTGATGGATTGAATTTATCTCCTAGAAGAGGCACCTGGATGGCTGTCAGACCATCCCCATTGTTGTCAAAACAGTTTCCCATTGTGGTAGTTCCAACACCAGCTCCTCCAATAGTATAGAGATCAGTTCCTCACCCAAGCTACTTGGAAACATTTCTTTACCAAATCCATGTTTCCCACTCATTTCAGAAGCCATTGTCTAATTGTAATTACATATTCTTAAAATTAGATTTTTTTGTTTGTTTTTTTGAGATGGGGTTTCTCTGGTAGTCTTGGCTGTCCTGGAAGCTCCTTAGGATCTGCTATCACCCAACCTTGTACATTGTATTTTGGGTTCTGTCCTCTTCCCAAATTTGCGGGGGCTCCACAACTAATGCTCTACTAACAGTTCCCATCTTTCTATACAATTTCATTTCACTCCCTTTCTCCCCCTGCCTCTTTTACACATAGCCTTTCTGTGTAGTCAAGGCTGTCCAAGAACTGGCTGTGTAACCCAGACTAGCCTTGAACTCACAATCCTCCTACCTCAGCCTCCCAAATGCTGGTAATTACAGGTGTGTGATACCATTTCTAGCCTCTTGTTTTAATCTGTGAGCTGGGTGGTGATGAGCATTCAGGTGGCTTTGTTAGTTTGAGGCCAGCCTGGTCTACAGAGCAACTTCCAGGACAGCTAGGGCTACATAGAGAAGCCCTGTCTCAAACAAACAAACAAACTAACTAAACAAAACAAAACCCACCCACCCCCAAAAAACAACCAAACCAAATCAAACCCTAACATGTAAGTAGTACCAAGTTTCCAGAAAAAAAAGACAAAACAAAAAACAAAGCAAAACCTCTGCTAGAATATTCTACTTGAACACAGAGGGACTATGTTTGTTTGTTTTGTTTTTCCTGTCATTACCAAGGTCTGGTATTAACTTTTCTAATTTTTGTCAGTTGAAGAGGTGTAAATTTTTATTCACAACTCGACTTGGTTTGTTTTTGTCTTGTTTTTAATGAATTTCAAAATACCTTGTTCTTATCATTTGTGTGCATATACATTTCCTGTTCCCATCTTCTGTCTGGATTTTAGGTCTCAGCCTTTGTGTTGAGCTGTTTTCCTGCATATTGTAGCTATTTCTAATTGGCTTTAGATATCTTGTCATTACACTAATAGCTTTGTTTTTTGAGGGAAATATTTTTTAATTTAACCAAATTATTGTTTCCTAAAGCTTTCTCTTTTATGTTCTCTTTAAGGTACCCTCTCCTCCCACAGCTCATGTAAACAGTCTATTCTCTTCCATTCCCTCCCCTACCACAGCTCATGTAAATAGTCTATTCTCTTCATTCCTATTACCTTTCACTCTTAGATCTGTGGTTCAGTTTGAACAGTGCCATACAATAGAGATACAATGAGCCATATAAGTAATTCGTGATAAACTGGGAAAATGGTCTGTGGGTTCATGCCAATAGTAAAGCATTAATCTAACATCCACAAGGCTCTGGGCTTCATACCTAGCACTACAGTGAATAAATAAATCAAATACAAATTTCCAGGAAACATCAAATTATAAAAACTTGAAATCTATTTTAATATTTTTGACATTTTAACATGAGATCAATATAAAAATTGAGATAATTGAATTCCCCTTGAAGTCCTGAAAATCTATTTCATACCTTCAGCACATCGAAGTTTACACTTGCCACATGTTGCATACTCAGTAGTCCACTGTAGTCATTAGCTACCATGTGGGTCAACACAAGCAAAACCCACCCTCATCAGTGGTGGTCAGTAAAAGTGCAAAGTATAAGCCCGTTCATTGCTGCTGATTCCTGTTTCCCACCAGTTTGCAGGGCCAACACTGGTATTTTTGTCTTAACCTTTTTTTCATAGCTTTCAGGGCCCCATTCTATCTATCATCTTTCTTTTCCTCGATTCCACTGATATTCTAAAATTTCTTTCTGAAGACTTGCTCCCTAGCCCTATCTATGCTTATCCTCTTCTCTGTCCTATATGGAACCCTATTCTGAAGTGGCTTTAGCTGCCACATGTGTAGACTTTCACCTAATCCCTGTTCTTCGGTTTCATTCAGTGACTGCTCTGCAGGAGCCTATCACTCAGTAGCAAGGTAATTTCTGCATGAATCCCTCTCACACATAGTATATCTGCTTCAAAACTTCCAGTTACTGCTTTTCCCCAAGCCCCATGATCTGAGCTCTCCACAATCATGCTCCCATGTGTAACAGGGCAGGTTTCACAGCTGAACTTGAATTATGAGAAACTGAGAATGGGGTGTTGCTGTTATACTGTTGTGTGTGGGGTAACTGAAACCACTTAAGAGAAAGGACACCCTTAAGAGAAAGAATACTTATCCTGTGAACAATCTGCTGTGCCAGGTCTGATGTGTGGAGCCCATTCTGGGGCTGTGTGATCCTAGTTTCTAGTCTACATAAGCCTGGCTCTGCTTGTCTTTGTTTTGACTGACGGCCGTCAGGGCTGCTTGGGGTCCTGGCCAGTTATGCTGAAGACAGTAGTTTTCCTGAGTCAAACAGACCCAAGACTTCCAATTTTAATGCCTTCTGTTTATACATTGCAAAGTTTAAGAACTTCTCTCCATCTCTAGAATACATTGTGTGTTTATTTACATACTCAGGATATCCTTATGGCTTTCTAGTGTGACCTGGAGCTCAGGAGGTGGGTCCCGCCACTCTTCTGATTCTGTGCGAGCTCCCTTGATTCTATGGGAAAGACAGAAAGGTGCTCACCTTTCTACTGATGGCTGAGCAGTAGTTAAGACTAGGTTGTGGTAATATCCCTCACTACTTACTGAAAACAGTTGAGACACTTGAGAGTGAGGAAAGTTATGGGGGCTGAGTGTAGTTTAGTGGTAGAGTACTTGCCTTGCATGTGCAAGGCCCAGGATATCACCCCCAGCATGGCAGGAAATTTAACAAAAAAGAAAACTCTGTACCAGGGAGAGTGACTGGCTTCCTTTGAACATGAATACTGTTGATTATCATCAGCCCAACCCACAGTGGATGTCTTTGGTTTAAACAGAGACTTAGCATAGGTTGGCGCAGTGAAACATCACTATCATGGGGAGACTGGGCAGGGAGGCTCTCAGGATCACACAGATTGTGGGGGCTCAGAAGCTGGGCGTACAGTGGGTATCTGACATGCAGGAGACCAAAACAGGAGAGGCTATGGTCAGGAAAGCAACAACACCAAGAGGCAGTGAGAGAAGCCGAGCGGTTTAATCACCTCCTTGGATAGACTCAAGGATGTGGCTACTCCTGAACAACTCACACTTGGGAGCCACCTAGAGTGGCTGGAAACAAGCAGCCCCTTGAGTCAGGGGGTGAGGCAGGATAGGCAGGGAAGGCTTCAGCGCCTCCGACTTCATCATCTGGCGCTCCTGCCCTCAGGTCCTGCCTGCTTCAGCTCTGAGGGTCCTGGCTGATCCCAGAGGCAAAGAACTGAATGGTGGATGGCACACCCTAGCTGTGGTGGCACAATGACCCTGAGGCAGGGACAATCGTTCCCACGTAGCCCACGTTGAGGGTGGCACTATCTGCACCATGGTGGGGGTGGGTGGGTGTAGGTATAAGGCTTGGGAAGAGGTGACAAGGTGGGAATGGGTGGTATTAGGGGTAGCCTGGGTCCCACCACCAGTTGAATTAAATAGCAGAAGAGAAGGTTGTGGGAACACTCGTTTGTCCCCAGTGACAGTTCCTGGTGATGGGTTGACCTTAGCAGCAGACCCTAGCAGCAGGCAGTTGTCCTGCCAAGAGGGTGGTCTCTGTCGACAGGCCCTGGCAGTTTTCTGAACAGAGGGAGGGAGCTGGCCTGGGAGTCTTGCCCCGACTACTTGTTCTTCTTAAAGAAGCTGAATCGTTTTTCTCGCTCTCTTTCTCTGCCATCCTTGCTTCGAAGCACGATGGAGCCCTCAGGCTGTGACACTGGGGGCATGGTCATGGCCCTGGTCAGACCCCGGCTGGCACTGGGTGCCACTGGCTCTTCTGACTCTCCAGGGGCAGAGGATGCAGTGGCAATGGCTGCATTCACCACTCTCAGCCATGAGCTCATCTCTGCCTGCAGGGGACAGGAAGACATCAGCTCATACACAAAGACTTTGACTTGGGGCAGCCTGTAGCAGACAGAGGGGAAATATGATAGGAGGAGATAGAAAAAGAGAGTGAGGTTTTCATTTTAGAAAGAGAAAAAAGACCTCATTAGAATGGGGAGCATCAGTTGGTCATGGTGGCACATGTCTCCAAACTCAGGAGACTGAGGTAGGAGAATTGGTATGAGTTCAAGGCCACTCTGGAGTAGGAACCAAGTCTACAGAGTGAGAAGACCCTGTCTCATAAAACCCAGTGCTGGCAAGGAGAGATAGCACAGTGGGGCAGGGGAAGGCTCACCTCGTCCTTGGCCTGGAACAGGAATTCTTTGCCATCCTGTAAACTGTTGGGAGAGAGGGTACAGGGAGAGCTAAGATCCTATATTTGGCATGTCAGTGGTGCTGTGAGCTCAGAATTCTCCCAGGACTGGATTGACTTGGAGGACACAGCCCTCAAGGTCAGATTATATTTTATACATTCTTCATAGTTTCAGAATTCTGCACAAGTGCAATAGCAAATTCTTTCTAATAGACCACAGAGGGCCCGGGTAAGCCCCTTTCCAACTGAGGCTATGTAGGCTTTTGCTGGCACTTGGCAGGCCCCTGGAAGCTGGAGTAGCCAGCATCCTGCCGTCACATCTCCCATGCTAGATAACTTCTCAGCCTTTGTTTTAGTTCCTCCATTCTTACTATGATTCAGGATCCAGAACCTCCACTGTCTTCTACCTACAAATATACCCAAGCTCCTAGCATGGCAGCTCTGTTCATGTGCTCTCTCCAAGTGACTTCCTTCTCTCTGCACCTTGCTTATTTCTGACTCCTTCCATTCCAACCCAAGAGTAGCCCAGGTTCCTACCCCAGCTTGAAGACATGTTTGCGTTTCCGATAATCAAAGGCCACACTGCCCTGGGCCCTGGCCAGGCTGACAGGCACTTCTCCATGGTAGGGCACTCCTGCACTAGCTGCCCTGGCATCCTTGTAAAAGCCAAGGCTCCCACGCCGAAGTACACAGTACACATTCTGCCAGGACCTGGGGGAAGATATGTCAGGGTCAGAAACCTGGTAGGCAAGCCTTTGGGGGACCTGTAACATAGGCACTGAGGAACTCCTATCTTTGGGTCACTTGTGGCCATCCCTGGAGTCACTTTCTCAAAGGACAAACTCCTATAAAGTGCCCCCCTCTTTGTCTAGGAAGTTTCCAGGAAACCCTCTTCAGAAGCAGAAACCCAAGAGGTCACAGGCTCTGCACAGCCAGGGTTGATACCTGTTGGCAGCTTTCTTGTTGAAGGCTTCCATTTCTTGTTTGCGGCACAGCATCCCTTCCATCTGTTCTTGAGCAGAGAGCTCAGGACCTCGTGTGGGCAGGGTGGCACCATGAGCTGATTCAGATGATCTGCTCTGGGGCATTGGAGAAGGAGCAGGGCCCCGGGGCAGGGTCTGCCTCTCTCCCCGGGGCCCACTGGACTCGTCTCCTGTGCCAGATCCCTGTGGGGAAAACAATGTCACTGCTAAAAGATGACATGGACGGTACCTTCCTTGGAATGAGGAGGTTCTACAGCCAAGAGCTGGTCTCCCAGCCCAAACTTCTGTTGAACCTCATACCCAGGATTCCTACTCACTTTTTTTTTTTTTTTTTTAAGATTTATTTATTTATTATATCTTAAGTACACTGTAGCTGACTTCAGAACCACCAGAAGAGGGCATCAGATTTCATTACGGATGGTTGTGAGCCATCATGTGGTTGCTGGGATTTGAACTCAGGACCTTTGGAAGAGCAGTCAGTGCTCTTAACCACTGAGCCATCTCTCCAGCCCCCCACCCACTTTTTTTGACCCTTCGTCTCCCAGGCACCCACACTGAGCCCTCTAGGGAGACTCACAGGCCCTTCGGGGACATTGCTCTGTTCAAGTCGCTGCTGTTCCAACAGGGGCTGCAAAGACAAGTAGTTGTGAGGATCTGGGGGCTGGCTGGGTTGAAAGAGACGTCCAGGGACATGAAATTACCTGTGAGGACTCGGTGTCTGTGCAGACCCCATTAACACTGGGTGCTTGTGTGGATGGTGGCAATTTTGACTGGGTCCTAGAATAATCATATGTGACATAGATTAATTAACCGGTCAGTGGCTTTCTTGGGCTTAGCTTCAGCATTCTGGTACAGATATCTAGCTCTTACCCATCCCAGGCAGTGTCAGAAACTCTCTGGCCATCTACCAGACTCCCTTCGGGCTGACTAGCCATGGGCTCTGAAGTAGGAGGCTGTTTCCTCCGTTCCTCCTCCTCCCGCTTCCTTTTCCGCTCATTCTCCCGCTCTTCCAGCTGTTAAGAAATGCTGAGGTCAGCAAGCATCAGGGTGAGGTGAAAAGCTGCAGTGTCTCACCTCTAGCCCAATAAAGCAGGAAAGATGGACAAGAGACTCTATCTAAAGAGTTAGAGCCGGAAGCAGAGGGATCTCTGGCCTGCAGGCTGACATCTGAGGTCATGGAACAGAAGATCACTCTAAGCTCACATGCAGAGAGAGAAGCAGTGCGGTGGGAAGGGAAGAAATGGGGCAGCAGTGGAGTTGGGCACCTCTGAGGTGCCACAGTTCTCACCGCAGTAAGCTTCTCCAGCGCACTGAAACGCTCTTCCCAGGCCACGGCTGACTTCTGAAAGGCTTCATGTCGCTTGATGAGGCTCTCTACTTCATCCACAGTGCAACCCAGTTCTGCACTTCGCACCAATGGCTCCTGACTGCATAGCCAGGCCTCTGCCATCCCTGCATCTCTCCCAAACACAAGCACCTCCAAAACTGCCACGATTAGGGTAGGGGTCATAGAAAGATGGAAGGTTAGAGTGCAAAATGGCATCGGGCAGATCAACCTCAAATACAGGGACAGAGACCAGAACTGTTCCAGAGCACTGTCAGGACGTACCAAGTGTAGAATCCTGGGATTCCACACCCAGAGTTCCTGGGATCATGCATCGTGGCTACCACATACAGGCAATGCCCAGGTGTTCCCTCACAAGGCCCCTCCCTCCCGTGGCAATTCCACAGTGGCTCACCAAGCTGTAGCCAGTCCATCTTCTCCTGCCACTTGTCAGCTGTCTCCTGGCGCCGGGACTGTAGCTGGGACAGCTTCTCTGAGATCTGAGTAGGGAAAGGAGGCATGACTTAGGACCTAATGGAGCTTTCCCACGATCCCTGGGACCCACCAAAATACAGCAATGATTTTTAATGTCAAGAGGTGAGGAAAACAGTCCTGGGAGAAGTGAGATTTTAGAAATCTATGGACAGCATTGAGAAGAGAAAGTGAAAGAATTCTTGCTAACAGAGAATGACAAAAAGCAGAAAATGGGCAATGTCAAAGCTGGGCATGGTGGTGCATACCTGTAGCCCAGCACTTGGCAGGATAGAGCAAGAGAACCGTTACAAGCCTGAGCTACATGCTGAGTCCCTGTCTTAAGCAAGCAAGCAATAATTCACAAAATGAACAGAAAAAGAAATGACAGGAATGGGCCCTGTTAGGTGTAGCTCGCCAGATTCTCTCCAGGTCTCGCCTACCTCCTCTGCCGCATAGTGGCTCCGGGCCAGCAGCTCCTGCCCCATGTCAATGCAGGAGGAGAACCTGTCTGCTCTGGCCTCTATCTCTGCTTTGATTCCTTGTTGGTTTTTGATGACTAAATCTGCAGAGGACACATCCCTGGGCCAAGACAAAGGTGGTATTACAGGCTGTCCCAGCCCCACCACAGCCACCAGCAACATCGCACAACCTGTGAAGGACTCCAGGCACTGTGGGTCTCACCGGGGCCGCTCCTGGGCATCCATCTGCAGGTTAATCCCATCCATCCATAGCATCAACTCCCGGACAGCCTTAAAGAATCGGAATTTGTCCGTGGTATCCAGTAACAGCTGACGGCGGGCAGCAGAACTTCCCTGGAGCTGGGCCCAGGCCTCAGCCACTGCCTGCATGTGACGGCCAATTTCCTCGGCCTTGTCTCCAGCATAGGCCTTTTGTAGCCTTTGGCCATCATCTTGAACTTGCTGGACCTGAAGGTAGGAATCCAGGTCTGAGTCAGGCAGAGCTGGGAGACAACAGAGCTGAAGTCTTTCTCTTCCCACATGGCTTTCTACTTCCTGTCTGTCCCACCAGCCAAAGTTGTGATAGGAGGAACCAAGGTTCAGAGCCGTACCTACCACCATTTGTCCTGCCGAACCTCATCTAGGGTTCAGGCCTAGTCCTGGATATAGGGCTCTAAAATCAAGTTGAGTTGTTCTACCCAAGGTATAAGGGACACTGAAAATCACTAGAACGAGATGTGCAGCCTACAGAGTAGATTCGGGTTGGGGCTGACTGGTCATATGAGGTTGAAAGAGTGATCTGTGTTAAACTTAGGAATCAAGAATTCTGGCCTGAATGGCATCAAAACAGGTGGGTTTTGTCATAGCATGAAGGATCTTGCAGCCACTGGAACCATTTGAAGAAGTTGTGGGTCCTCATTAAAAGAGTGAACTTAGCCAAGGAGATGCCTCAGTATGTAAAAAGCACTCACTCAGGCCCGATGACCAGAACCTAAAGTTCAAGGATAGAATCGCCTCTTAAACGTTGTCCTCTGACCTCCACATATATTGTGACATGTGTGTGCACACATGCTATAAAAGAAATCCTGAGTGTGATAGCTGATATCCATCGGCCGGAGATAAATTTCTGGAGTGATTTTAACCTCATCTTCAAATGCTCCTTCAGGGGTGCCATCTTCCCCCCAGGTTCTCAGAGACCTTCCCTAGCACACAAGACCCCCCTCCAATATCCCACCAAATAGTTTCCTCTTGGCCTTTCCTTCCCGACTCGTTCATCTGGGGTCAGACCTGAGTGCTGAGGGCTTGGATGTCATGCTCATAGGCACAGTGCCAGCGCTGCAGGGCCTCAGCAGCATTGAGGTCACGGCCGGTCCCGTCTGGAAGCTGCTGCTGCTTGTGCTGTACCCGTGCCAGGGCTTGGCGGGCTCCATGCAGAAAGCGCTGCAGCTCATATGCAGCAGCCAGCACCTGACCTCTTGTGTCCAGCAGCTCCAGCAGGTCAGCCCAGGCCTCATTGAGACTGTCCTTCCACTCGGCCACAGTGGCCCGTGCAGCATGGCCCCCAGCAATGAGCCCATTGGCCAGTGCATTGGCACTGTCTACACGCTCCTGGCCAATGGCGCTGGTGTCCCTGGAGAACTCTCGGAATTTGTCCCGAAGCATCTGTAGAGACAGAGATGAGACCTTCTGTGTGAGGTCCCCACCTCAAGGAGCAGTCACTTCTTGAGAACCCACTGGTCAGTGAGCAGTCATGGCAGCTTTAAATTTACACTTGTGAGTTGCTTAACAGTAAGGACACAACCTGAGAAATGCATCACTGGGGAATTTCACCGGGGTGCAAATGTTAACTAAAATGGCTAGGGTGACATAATACCACAGTCCTATATGGCACCTGACATCCTACAAAAGGTACCTAGAGATAACCCAAACCTATAGCCCTTAACAAGGACACCCTAACTATGGGCTAGATCTCTGCACCAGAGGACCCTAACCCCCAACCACAGCAGGGAGTCTGAAGCTCTCCCCTTTTGTTGAGGCCTGTTGGGAAAGAGTAGCCATTTCATTTTTATCCTCACCTACGGCATCCCCGTGCCCCTCTTTCTGCACAACTGCTCAAGTTGGATAACTCAAAACCCACCTATGCTGGCTCTTTGTCCCCACCTTCATCATTCTGCCTGGGCCAACACTTTGGTCTCCCTGTGGGCCCTGATCCTTCCTGGTGCTGATCTGCAGGCACTTACAGTCACATGCTCATAGTCCTGGCCCAGTTCATGGGAGGCTGCCACGACTTCACGCTCCTGTATCCACTGTTCCAGGTCATCCAGCTCTCTGCGGAGCTGGCACAGCCGGAGGTGCTCCTGCAGGCGCTCACGCCGCTCTCCTGCCAGCTCCTTTAGGCTGGCGTACAGCTTGTCCACCTGGGCTTGGCGTATTGTTAACCTTGTGCTGCAGAGGTAGAGAGAATGGCTTGTTCCATGTCACCTAACTGCTCTGTCTGCTAACTGCTTGCCAAGTCCCTGCTTCTCCCAACTTTCTATTCTGTATGGACATAGTTCAGAAGATGTCACAACCCCTACTTTCCCAGAACCAGCCCTCCTCTCCTCCAGGGTCCAGGCTCCAGGCTCGTGATACTCACACACTCACCTCTCTGGATGTTCATGGTCAATCATATCTTGACTGCTGGCTGCTAGTTGTTTGATGGTCTGGGCATAGTCAGCAAGGGCTTGTTCTAATACCTGATGCTTCTTCACTTCTGCCTGGGCACTCAGCTCATCCTGGGAGAGGGGAAATTGAATATCAGGCAGCAGGGGCCAGGGGCAGAAGAACTGGCCGCACAAACCAGCCATTGCTCTGATTCTCACCTTGGCCTTTTCCTGGCCCATCATGTGTAACTCCTGCTCACCCATCCAGGCCTCGGCCTCTGCAGCATCACGATAGAATTGCTGGGCTCGAAGGGCTTCCTCCAGCCGCTTACCCCGAAGCTCCAGCTCGTGGCTCAGGCGTTTCCACATTTCTTGGAGCTCAGCCAGCTCTGGACCTGCTGCTGCTGTTCCCAGAGTGCGCTGCCTCTCTTTGAGGTCTGCAATCCGGGGCTCATGGCCCTGGATCTCCTTCTGCAGGGTCTGCCCAGAGCAACAGAAGATACACTGAAAGGCTTGCATAAGGAACTGCAAGCCTATATCCCCTTGGACCTACCTGCTCCATCTTGAGCCCTCCAGCCCTTCCTACATTCTTCTCTTTTCTGAATCCTCTGGAAGACTCTTTGTCAAGACTCGGGAGGGGGACAGTGGTGGTTGTGGGGATACAATGTGATACCCCTTCAATTCTCATGCTTTCCTACCAACAGAGACCACTCTCCCGAGCGAGGGGAAGAGAAATCACCAAGTCTAAGGCTATAACAAGATAATGCCACAGACATGCTATCATAGGGCAAAACAAAGGAGCCGGACATGGTAGCATACATGCACCATTAATCCCAGCAGATAGAAGTGGATCTCTTAGAGTTCAAAGCCAGCCAAAGATACATAGTAAGGCCTTATCTCCAATCAACAGCACTCACTCTCCACCTCCCATCACCACAAAACACGGGAAAAACCAAAGGTCTGAGTAGAAGATGCTCTTGGGAAGTTTGTTTTCACCCTTGCCCACTGCCTCACCTGGTTTTTCTTCATGAGAAGCTGGACGCTGGGCAAGTCCTTGCCATGTTCCAGAGAGCTGGCCATGGGAAGCCGCTCAGTCACCCACAACTGGAGAGAAAGAAAGGGTTAATGGAGCCGCAGAGAGGAGCTACCTACGGCTACAACTGTGTATGTAAAAAATAGCCATCTCATTCTAGGGTAGGGGGCCTTGCAGAACATCCATGAACATCCTTACAGGGGGCAGGCCACTTCCTGCCGCACTTCCTCAGTGCCCAGGAAGTGGGCCCGAGAGCCACACAGCTGAGCAGCTTGCCAGTCCATACCCATGACTCACTATCTCATCCTCCACATCCCGGTGGAACTGGTGCTGCTCTCGGGAGGCATGCAGGCGCTGGCAGCGTTCCTTCATGGGTTGACACAAGGCCCTGAACTTCTCCTCCACAGCCCTTGAGGTCCTTTCTACCTCCCCTGCACTCTGGTCTTCCTGGGCCAGGGCCTTGGCCTGGGCCTGGATTGCCTCTACCTCCTTCTCTCTCACAGCCATCTCTCGTTCCAGCATCTGCAAACATAAGGAGATAAGAGAGATCAGTGCACATTTCTATCTCAACTCCTAAGACATAAGCCTGTATCAAACCAGCCATGATTTCTGATTCCTGGGGCCTCCCCACAGGAAGAACAGCCTCTTATGGTCTGGGTAGTTCAGTCACAAACTTATACACACACACACACACACACACACAATTTTTTTAAAATAAAAATGCCAGGACTATGTGACAACTGTGCATATTATGAACTCATTGTCTCTCAGTCACAAATCCACTTTAGCCTTCTTTGACATGCTCAACCACACCCCCCCATAAGCATTTTTTCCAAGCTGGCACAACGCCAGCCTTGTCAGAAGAGGGCGCTAGAGGAAAAGCACACAAACACCTGAGCAGGCATGCTTAGCTTTTTGCTTGGGCTTTATCACTAACATCAGAGTACAAGGGATCTAGTGGCTCTTTCCCCTCCAGGGAAAGGAATCCTGCTATTCCAGGATTCTTAGGGTCAGGGAATCAGCAAATACAGCCAATTTACTAAATCAAGTATATTGACGCACAGTTCCATTTTTCGTAGTATTGTGCATTCACTCATTCATTATTTATAATAAAGACAAAGTTGAATTGCTGTGACAGATCATATAACCTACAAAATGCAAAGCATTTATCATTTAGCTCTGCTGAATTTCTTAATATGGATTTTATTAATGTGTGGGTGTATATGGGTTTCTTTCCTACCATGCAGGTTCTAGGGACTGAACTCAGTCAGGTTTGGTGATAAGCATTTTTACACACACAGCTGTTGCTGGCCCTATTGTCTCTTTACAGAGAAAAGGTTTTCTGACACCAACTGTAAAATTCTTTTTAGACTTGCTCTGGGTTAAGTTGTAATTTGTTTCCTCCAAAATTTATGCTGAAATCTGGACCTCAAAGTAAAGTGTTGACAGACAGTAGAGGGCCTTTACAAGATGAGTGGACCATTGAAGGGATTTATGTAGTTCCCACGAGACTGGATTAGTTACAAGAACAGGTTGTAAAGTGAGGCTGCCTCTTGGGTTTTGTCTCTTTCACATGAGCTAATTTCCATTCTATTCTTCTGTCATCTTACAACACATCAGAAACCGAGCAGATACTGGTACTACACCCTTATACCTCCAAAACTGCAAGCCAAAATAAACTTTTTTAAAAAATAAATCATCTCTAGTATTTTATTGTAGCAACAGAAAACAGACTGAGATAACACCTTTAGTAATAACACCTTTTACTAATGAATACCTTTTGTTAAAACTAACGTTTCCCAGTCCATGTTATTAGTGTGGCCGGTCTCCTGACTTCCCTGACTGATACACAGCCCTATAGACTGTAATGGAGTCTTTAATTACAATACATCAACTACCAGGCCTCCTGAATTTCAAAAGCTAGGTACCCTCTTCCATTGATTGTCTGACTGTTCATCTCCCCACAGGCCCTTGCATACCTGTTGCTTCTTTAGCAGAATGTTGACACTGGTGAGGTCTTTGCCATAGTCATCTGAGTGCAGCTGGGCCTGCAGGCTCTCCAGCCAGCTCTCCAGGGCAGAACAGCTTTGGGCAAATAGCTCTGCCCGGTTGGCATCAAAAAGACTGCGGGCCTTGGCTTGGGTAGTGGTCTCCAGTTCATTCCAGCGCCTGTGCAGGTCCTCCAGCTTCTCTGACACTAAGACTTTGAGTTCTGGCTTTTCAAGAGTCAGCTCCCGCCCTTCCTAGGTGACAAGACAAAGGATGTGTAAGTGTCAAAATCAGACTCAACTGAATATTGCAGGCTGGTCACAGGCCAGGGATCTGAGCAATAGAGAGCTGAGATGTACCAGGTATTTCTAATGTCCTGTGTGAGGCAGGCTCATTAATACTCTCCCCCCAGAGGTTTTGAAAGTCGTCTGCACTGCTCTTTACTGTCAACCACACTCCACTCCCGTTTCAAGATCAATCCAACTTGACCCTCCCTTAGAAAGCCATCACAAGCTGGGCCTGGTGGCTCATGCCTGAAATTTCACACTTGGGAAACTGAGGTGGGAAGCAATGAGTTTAATGCCAGCCTAGTCTACACAGCAAGATCCTGTCTAAATAAAAAAAACAAAACAAAACTTTAAAGCCATTTGGAATCTTCTACTTATTGTGTTGCACACAGACTTTAAGTATTTGCTGTCATTTTATGTTTCTTAACTCATGTCTTCCCCCTTGCACTAAAGCACATCTCACACGGTCTTCCCAGCTTCAGCCTCTCAGCTTGAAGACGTGTTTCTATGGGAGTACGGGAACCATGAGTGGTGAGTCAGAAGTACCCTCAACCAGTGGCAGGCAGGGGTGATGGATGAATGCGCAGCAACTCTGTGCTCTGGGTAATACTTCGTCAGGGTCTGTGGTCTCTCAGAGTGCCCCAGGAGCTCTGCGCTCCAGCAGCCTGCTGCAAACCCTGGCATGATGAAACAAACGCCCATCTCCTCCTCTCCCCCTCCATGGGACTGGGGATCGAACCTGGGCCTCACACAAGCCAAGGACATGCTCTACCCTAACGCATCCTGTCTGGACTACTCTCTCTTCTGTCTCATCTTCCCACTCCCCTCTATGGTGTTTTTGGGGGATCACCTCTCCTGACGTTGGACTGCTCCAAAATTCTGGTTTCAGAGTCTGCTTCTGAGATCCTGAACGCAGACGCTTTGTTCAAGCCTTTATTTGACTGTTGGATGAAGAGGATCAAAGGCTGGTTTGTCTGCTGCAGCTTCAAAGCCTTTAGCACGCTCCTTGCATAGTGATTCATGCTTTTTCTGATCTTGCCCAGGACACTTGTCCTACCTTTGCTTCCAGGAGCCTTGCCATACTCTGTCATACAGGAACCTTCTGTGCTCCCAGCCCTCCTCACACTTCTGGTTTTCTGCTTATCATCACTCTTTCCCTGGAACCTACTCTTTCTGCTTGCTCACTTTCTCTTTTCCGTCCACAGATGGCCCCAGTGCATGCCGTCACCTCTGCTTAGTGTCCAGGCTTTGGGAACCCCACCTTTTGGCACCCACTGTATTCTACCTCTGGATATTTTCACAGTCCTGGGCATTGAACAAAGAACCTTATAAATGCTAGGCAAAGCTACAACCCCTTTAAACTTTTTTTTTTCTTTTTTTCTTTTTTTTGGTTTTTTGAGTCAGGGTTTCTCTGTATAGCCCTGGCTGTCCTGGAACTCACTTTGTAGATCAGGTTGGCTTCGAACTCAGAAATCCACCTGCCTCTACCTCCCAAGTGCTGGGATTAAAGGCGTGCGCCACCACGCCCGGCTTTAACTTTCATTTTGTGACAGAGTCTCACTAAATTGTCCAGGATGGCACTGAACTTGGGATCCTCTCACATCATCTTCCCCAGGAGCTAGTGTTACAGGCTTCTGCCTCCAGACGAGCCTTCTGCTCTGGATATGACTTGGCTGTCTGTGTAGATCTCACATCCTGGCCACAGTGCTTTCCCCTTTCATCTGATCCAGTGGTAGCATCACCTCCTTTCCTCTCAGTGATCTGCATAGGGGACTACTATGCATGTACCTCCTGAGCAGATGCAAGCACTGCAGACTGCTCTCCTCTCCCCAGGTACTATGCTCTTGAAGGAAGAAAAACGTCTTCTGATGTGCCATGAACCACATAGCAACACACTAGCTCACATCACCATCTCTAGGAATATTTGCTGAGAAGTAATATTTACTTGTCCCCAGCAATTGAGACATTGCTGTGTGGGAGACAAAGTCCTAGGTATGACAAGATTAAAAACCAAGACTTGTCAAACCATGGCAGATGGACAAAATCTGCCCCCCTGCCTGTTTTAATAAATAAAGTTTTATTGGAGGACAGCCATGTTCATTGGTCTCTATAACAGCAGAAACAAGGAGCTGAAACACAGGTATATGGCCTACAGAGCCAGAAGCATTTCCTATCAGCCCTTTACAAATGTTTGCAGATCCCAAGTGTAGAGGGTTATGGTGTTGCAGATCAAGAAACAGTTATGATATTGAACCAAAGCCACAACGGGCTCTCTCGCCTACTGTGTTTTCTTGAAGTTCTGTCTGACAGAACTTCATCCTCAGGCCATAACTTCCCATTTGGCAATGTGAGCCTCTGGAAAGAACATGTCCTGGAGTTAGGCCCCCTCATCCTATACTTTGTCCAGGATCTGCCCAGAAGCACCACCAAAGGCTCAAACGTTGTGTGGCTCTGGCCACACTGGTTACCTTGTCCACTTTGTCCAGCCAGTCCTTGTTGGCTGCCAGCTCGGCCATGAATGCCTGGTGTTTTTGCCACTTGGTATGCAGGTTGCGAGCCTCGTCATAGGACACATCCTGAGCTGTCAGCATCTTCTCGTCAATCCAGAGTTTCAGCTGGTACAAGCGTAAAGCAAGAATGAAGGAGGAGATATTTTAGAGGGAAGGGGAGGGGGTGCTGATCCAGGAGATGCAGAAGACTCCAGAGGAAGCCATGAAAAGCTTCTGTGTGTGTAAGGGATGAATGGCAAGGAAATGCCACAGGAGTACTAGGGAACTGAGCCTCACCTCCTGACAGTCTTGCAAGAAGTGCTGCTGCTCTCGGTTGTCCCGAAGGCGTCCTAAAAGCTGCTGCACCGCCTCCTGATTCTTTCTGTGCCTGTAATGACAGCCCAGGATAAAGCCATACCCTTAACTTCCCTAGAAGATCCAGTCTTCCTCCTATGTGAAAACTCTCTCAGGAGTCCCAAAAGACACCCAAGAAATGTGATTTCCAGGTCTGCCATCTGCGGATCCTGGCTCATCCTCTACAGCTACTCTGATCTTCCTGCTTTGTCTTCTGTGTTCAACTCTCTGCCATCTATCAGTTCACCCGTATACAGATAAACTATCAACTATCAATCCTCTAAAGCTTCCTCAGATCCGCCATCCTCACCACACCTCTTCTCGATGGAGTCCGCCTTCTCTTGGATCTTCTCAGCATGAATATTGCCCTTGGACACCAGCTGACGTCCAGCCTCCAGGAGTCCGTGGATGCGCTCTCCATTGGCGTCCATAGTGCTCATGAAGTCTTCCAGCTTTTTAATGGCTGCATCTGCTGCCTGGAGTGTCCCTGGCATCTCCGTGTGAGACAAAACATATTCCTGGGTGGAAGAGAGTATGGCAAGCTCACTTCTCATAGCATGTAGATTCTACCCCTCTGAGAATACCCCCTTATTTGTAATTATTGATTGATTTAATATTTACAGGACTAGCCAGGCTTTTCATTTCTTCTAAAGTCAGTTTACGTTTACATTTAGATTTTGTTAAGAATTATTTTATTCTAATAAAATAATTTTATTCTAATAAAATAAGTTTTCCACAGTGAGTCACAAATCAAATATCTTGCATATCAGATATTTACATTACAACTCATAACAGTAGCAACTAAATAATTTTACGGTTGGGGGGGTCACTACAACCTGAAAAACTGAACTAAAAGGTTGTAGCATTAGGAACCACTTTATTTTAATAACATATAAAATCTGTTATTAGAACGTATTTCTAATATATCCTTCCTTCCTTCCTATCTTGCTTGTTCAACTACTCCACATGCTGGTAATGCCCATCCCCTCTGCCACTTTCTGGTACTGCTCATCCCTTCTGCCACTTGCTGGTCATGCCCATCCCCTCTGCCACTTTGTTTTGTTCTTCCCCCTGATCCCTACTTTCCTCTTCTTCCTACCTGGAACTGTTTTCTGGGCTCTTACCTGGCTGCTGAGAACGCCCTCAGCCTGGCGAGCATCTCTTAAAAACCCCTGGAAGCCATGGGCCTGGGCTAGGCGGCCTTGCCGGCTCTCCCACATGCGGCCCAGCTCCTCCCAGCCGGTTCCAAGGGCTTCCAGCCTCTGTCTGAGGAAGAGGCACTGGGGATCAGCCTGGTCTCTGGTCACCTCCTCGCCCAAGGTCCTGAGGCGGCTGTACTCGCTCTGGGCTCTCTCCACCTCTCCCCGCAGAGCTGCGTGCTGGGCTAAGAGGGCTTCTGCCTCGGGAAGGGTGGCTGGCCCTTCTTCAGAGGCTACAGCGGTCTGTGTGCGGCCTAGCCAGGCCTGGAAGTCATCCAAGCTGCGCAGGAAATCCTGCAGCCGCCGAGCCTCACCCAGGGACTCTTCTCTCCGTCTCATGGTTGCCCGAAGATCTTCCCATCCTGCTTGTACCTCTCCAAGCCGGGTGTTGATGGCAGGAGCTTGGGCTGGGTGCCCAGCAGCCAAGGCATTTGCCTCTTTGGTCAGCTCACCCACCCGGGCAGAGATGGCTTCCAGATCTCTCTCAGTACCCGCCAACTTCCGCTGCAGGGCCAGCACACCAGCTAGATCATTGCCCAGGCCCTGGGTGGACTCAATGACCTTGGTCTTCTCTCTCATCCAGGCCTGGGTCTCTGTGCACTCTAGGTGGTAATTCTGGATGCTTAGGGCTGATGTCAGAGCCGCCTTTTTGCCATCTGCCAGGGACCTAAATTGCTGCCACCTGTAAGTAGGGACAAGGTCACATGTGAAGGGCTCAGCTTCTTTGCCCTGGCCAGGGACTTGGGAACCTCTTCCTACTTTGCACACAGCTCCTGCTTCTACTTTCATGAGGTTACCCAGCCCTGGTCTTCGCGTCCCTCTTCTGATCATTCCCAGGCTCTGCGGACTGCCCTGTTCTCTTTTATTCCTTTATAACTTCTTTTCTCCCAACATAATTCCAGTCAGGTTTCTTTCCTCATCTTCAGTCCCCTTCTAGACTCTGCCACATTCTTCCTCTAAGTGCCATCTGCACTGCCTTCTTTAAAAAACACCAGCCCCTGGGGCTGCCTCCCACGCCCAGCCCACCTTTGGTTGAGCTGCTCCTGGGTGCCAATGATACGGTCCTTGCCTGGGGGACTGGCCTTCAGCAGCTGCTCAGCGATGTCATTGACAGCAGTAACCCGTGCAGCCAGGGCGTTCATTTCAGGCTCCAGGGTCTCAAACCTGAAGCGAGGGAAGAGCAGGCCCTGAATGAGGTGACACATCCCTTAGATGCCCACAGAACACTGCCCCTTAAACATGAAGATTCTGTTCCAGCATTGCCGGGTCTCTTGGCCTATAAGGTCCACAGTACCTGTGAGTCAGTCCCCAACTCCCTCAACATGAGTTGAGAAACTATGTACTTTAGGGTTGCTCGAAATAGAGTGAAGGCCCCAAGTCAGGAACACCTACACAGTCAACTTAAACTGTGGAACGGGTGGGTCCCCACCTTTACCAGAACCTCAGTGTTCCTTTTGGAACTCTTACCTAACTACCTACCCACACCCCATCGTGCCGCTATGAGCAAAAAGACAACAACAACAACAAAAATTAATGTCTAAGCAGAAAGTGTGAAATACAATTTCTTTGGGAGGGGACAGCTGACATTTCTATAAAGGGCCAGGTGAGCCTATACTTGTCTCTATGAGTCACAGTCTGATCCTAACTCTGCTAGGTGCATGTGCATGTGTGTACACCAGCAGAAAATGGATGAGCACAGCCACAGTGATCCATAAATGAGGGAGGTGTTTCTGCTCCAATAAAACTATTTACAAAACAAAACAAAATACAACAAAACCAAACAAAACCAAACACCACCCCAGGCAGCAGGCTGGATTTAACCCAAGGGTTATAGTTCATCAAGCCTACATTGTAATAGATCTTAAAAACTATAAAATAAAACAAAACAACCCAAGCAACCTTCATTCCCAGAAACCACATGATGGCTCACAAACATCAGTACAGCTACGGTGTACTCATATACTTAAAATAAATAAATCTTAAAACAAAAACAAAAACAAAAACAACCCTTTTATTTCAAAAACTGCCAGGAAATTTGATTATAAACTGACAGTAGGTGATATCTAGGGGTTACTGATTTTGTTTTATGGGATAACAGTATTGAAGTTCAGTAAAAATTTTCATTAGCACATGCCTTTAATCCCAACATTGGAGAGGTAGAGGAAGGGTGAAGCTCTGCAAGTTCAAGAGCAGTCTGGCTTACATTGCAAGTTTCAGGAAAGCTAGGGCTACACAGTAAGAACCTTTCTCAAAGAAAAGAAAAAAGATGCCCTTTCTAAATGATGGTAAGGTTCACTGTTCTTTGGATTCAACTCTGTTTTTATTTGTGTGTGTGTGTGTGTGTGTGTGTACACCAGCAGAAAAAGGATGAGATGGTGTCTGATACCCTAGAACTGATTTCAAGACTTGATGTGGGTGTTGAGAATCAAACTCAGGAAAAGCAATACATGCTCTTAACTGCTGAGCCATCCCCCAGTCCATATATATATATATATATATAATATATTATATATTATATATATGCTTATTCTTTTATGTCAGGGTCTCACTATATATCCACGGCTGCCTTGGACTTGCTATACAACTCAGAATGACCTAAGTTTTATAGAGGCTGCCATGGCCTCTTGAATGCTGGCAACGCAGGCATACTGCATATCCAGCTTCCAAATGCATAGCTATTTTAAGTCCACACATAACTAAAATGTATCATTAGTCTACATAAGGATACTTCCTCATC
Source organism: Mus pahari (assembly GCF_900095145.1). NCBI lineage: Eukaryota > Metazoa > Chordata > Mammalia > Rodentia > Muridae > Mus > Mus pahari. Next base: position 116,140,612 of record NC_034590.1, on the reverse strand, counting down.
TCTCTTAAAGGGGCCATCTTGAGGAATTGTATTAGAGACTTGATTTTTTTTTTTTTTTT
>NC_034590.1:116122597-116140473 GCF_900095145.1 Mus pahari | reverse complement strand
GGCTGGCCTCGAACTCAGAAATCCGCCTGCCTCTGCCTCCCAAGTGCTGGGATTAAAGGCATGCGCCACCACGCCCAGCTCGAGACTTGATTTTTTAAAAGGGGAATCAATCAAAAATATGAACATAATGATAATAATGGAGTCTGGGGGTGGACACACGGATTTGTTGTGACATGTTCTCTACTTTTGAGTACACGTAACATTTTCATTAAAACTTTAAATAGTTGGGCATGGTGGCACATGTCTCCACTCACAATACTCAGGAAGATTAGACAATTGTTACACATTCATCAAGCCTAGGCTACAGAGCAAGACCTTGTGTCAATATTCTAAAGGCAAGAGATGACCCACTGGTTAAAGAGCATGGTTGCTCTTGTAGAGGACCTAGGTTTGGTTCCCAGGAACCATGAAGTGGCTCATGAAACCATCTGCAACTCCAGTTTCAGAGGTTCTAATGCCCTTTTCTGACCTCTGCAGGCACCAGGCACAGGTAGTGCACAAACATACATATAGGCAAACACTCACACACATAAAATACATCCTAAAAAAAATTACACACACACACACTACAACTAAGGGAAACAACAACAGGACCTTGTACAGAGATAGTACTTAGGCCTCAAAGCAGTTAAGGCTCAGAGAAATGTAGCAGGCAACTGATAGTGGAACTTACATCCCTCCCTGTACCAGGCCCCCCAGCTCACACGTGATACATCTCAGAGAATACAATGGATCTTACCTCTGCTGTACCACCTCCAGGTCCTCCAGGCGCTCAGGTAGGGCCAGCCCATTGAGCCATTGCTCCTTCTCCTCTACCCAGAGGCCACAGGCCCCAGCCTCGCTGAGCATGGTATAGAACGCCAGGGCTGCCTCCAAGGCTCGTGCACGCTCACCGGCTCGGGCCTGCAGCTCCTCATAGTGCTGTTCCAGTGTGGGCACCCTGCCCTGTACCTCAGGTGTGTGGCTCAGTGCAGGTGGCAGGGCTGCAGCCTGCTCCCTCAAGGCATCCAGTGTAGGCCGGTGCGCTCGGATCTCCTCCTCAAGGGCCCTGTGCTGCCTGGCCAGGGCCTGTGTGGAGAACTCATCGTGCCCTACCTCGGGGCTAGATACCAGGCGTAGTGCATCCACCAACCAGGCCTCCATGTCATTTGCATCTGCCTGGAACTGGTAGAGGCTGGCAGCCTGTGCCAGCTGCTGGGCTCGCTCCTCGGCCAGGGCTTCTAGTCGCTCCCACTGGGCCTGGAGCTCTGCTGCACGGGTTGAGGCCTGGTTGGCTCCAGGGTGGCCCTCAGCAACTAACTGCTGACCTTGTTCCAGGGTGAGCTTCAGGGGCCCCAGACGGCCACTCATCTCGCCCCGTAGGGCTGTGTGCTTGTTGAGCAGGCGGAGGACACCAGTCAGGTCCCGGCCTGTATCAGCCGAGGCCAGGAGGTGCTGCTGCTCCCGGACCCAGGCCTCAGCCTCACCCACTTCCCAGAGGAACCTCCAGAGACGACGTGACTCTTCCAGTCGGGCCCTTCTAGTCGCTGCCAATTCACAGAGGGCCTCGTAGCTCTGCTCCAGAGTGGCCACCCTCTCTGTCACCAGCTGTGGGTCACATGGCCTATACTCTGAAAACAAAGAAAAGCCAGAGGTCCAGGGTTTTAGGTGCTACCCAACCACCCTTGTCATGAATCCCCCCCAGCTCATGGTGGTAGGACTCCATTCAGGATCTAGCTGTCACCATTAGCTACCCAACAGTGATCCTGCCCCGTCCCCCTCGAGTTCTCCCAAATGACAAGCCTACGTTCCCCGTTTCCTAGTCCTTCCAGATCCAGCCTCCCTCCTCCCAGTTTCACCTTTCCCTGGGTCACAGAAACGCAGGGCAGAGGCGCTGACCGCTCGAACCCTCTCAGCCTGAACAGCGATGTCCGCCTCCACCAGTTCGTGTAGCTGCAGGAGGTCCTCCACTCCAGCCAGGTGCTTGCCTAGGTCCTGAGACTGCAGTCGGCCCTGCCAGACACACATGGCATGTCAGTGCCCGTCGGAGAACTGCCTAGGGCCCTACCAGCATGCCGACCTCACGGCATCGTCTTTCCCACTCTGGATAGTACCACGTTACACTCACTCGGAGCCATTCTTGTGAGCATGTGCGCACGCGCACACGCACGAGCTCACGAGCACCCCCAGTTCTGTTTTCACACTTGGTTCTGTATCCTCAATTGCCCTCCCATGGAAGTTTTCAGTAAAGCCTGCTCTGGAGTCTATAGTGACTCAGCTCGGCTCCACAGTCGGAGATCCCCACTACTGTCCCTAGTCCATGCCAGCGCCCTTCAGTGTTTTCTCCCAGACCCACCCTCGAGCCCACCTCTCCCCTAGAAGATGGCAGTCTGCTTCTCTACTCCCACTCCTGCTGCCCACAGACCTTCTGCACATAGTAGCCCAAGGGACCTTTTTAAAACAGGAGGTGGAATATAACACCTCTTCCTTTCTTTGAAACCCTTTAAACATTTTAAATGCTCTGTCTGAGCAAATTCCAAATTCCTTGACCAAGCCTGTGGGACTCTGATGGAGTCAGCCATTCTTCCCCTTTATAGCTAGCTACTGGTCGGTCTACCTTTGCAATCCCCACATGCCCCACTTGCACAACACTGGGCCTTAACCTCATTATTCCTTTTGACCAGAACCTGCTTTCATCAGAGCTCTCTGGGCTGGCTCCCTGCCTCAGTTCAAAAGACCTCTCACAAAGGCCTTGCCCAGCCACCAGCCCCAGAGCCTGCAGGCCTTAGAAGCTATGGTGTCTATGGTTGCTTTATCAGACTCTTTCCCCGAGGCTGGGAGCCCCATACAGACAGTCTGTCACCTGTGCTCCTGAGAACTAGGAGGGATTGGCTCTGCATTAGTACACCCTACAAAGAGATGGGCTGTGAGTGGGTGAGTGAGGTAGACAGCCACACCCCAGGACTCCTGCCCAGCTGAGTCGCGCCACAAGCCACTACTACCTTCATCTCTGCCATCCAGTCCATGAGGTAGAGCAGGTCCTGAAACACTTTCTGCAACTCCAGGTTGAGAAGAAGTCGCTCACGGCGGGCAGCCACCATCTGCCTTAAGAAGTCCCACAGCCGGGCCACATTGTTCTGCCGTGCCGCAATGCGCTTAATGTCATGATAGTGCTCAGCAGCCAGTTCTGCGGCTACGGCGTCCACCGCCTGCACCCGGCCACTGTAGGCCACAATGTCTGTCTCGATGGCTTCATGCTTCCGCACTGCAGCCTCCACTGCTGCCAGCTCCAGCCCAAAGTTGTCCTGTGACAGAGGTGGCGAGAAGAGGGTTGAGAACCAAGGGACAGGACCTCTGCTTGCTCTGTCTATTCCCCAGGGACTGTCTGCCAGGTACCAACTTTAGGCAGTGACCATCTATGCCTTCTGGATCTCCTCAACCTGCCTCGATGTCTTTTCTCCTGGGCAAGCCTTGGGCCCCCAGATCCTGAGTTTCCTGCACGACAGATACTGTCTGTGTCTTATCCTCTTGACCCTCTGCAGGAACCCTTCCCTGGGACCGACTGTCTCCCATTCCTCCCCACCAGCCTGGATGTGTCTGAAACATGAGTCCTACCTGGGACACAAGGCGCTGATTCTCACTGAGCCAGGTCTCCCGCATGGCAGCCTTGCGGTCGAAGCGAGCAGCCAGTTGCTCCAGCTTCTCCTGGCGGATCAGCTCTGTGCGCAGTGCCAGCTCTCGCTCATGTTCAGCTTTCTCCAGCCGCTCCCAGGCCTGTGAGGTAGAAAGTGGATTAGTACAGTGGGACCAGGGTAGAGGTCAGAAGGCTGTGCCATAGAAGCATAGATCTGCCTAGGTGGTCCATGGAATGGTCTCAGTGAGGCAACTGTGCCTGAAAAGGGAGAGAGGTTCCAGGCACACTGTGAAGCCACATAATAACTGTTTGCTTCTGGATAAGATATGAGGTCATCTATGAAAAATGTCTGTCTACAGAGGTCGGGACTCTGTGGGCAAACTGTAGTTTCTCTGCAGAAGTCTCATGTTTGTGAAAAGCAGAGGTAGAGACAGTGGAACAGGACATGTTGAACAAAAGCCCGCGGTCTGATTTACTTCTTGGCTCTGTATGGAGAGTGAGGGGGAAAGAGACTGCAATCATGAGCGGATACCAGAGTCATGTCTGGGTGTGTGGGCAGTGGGTAGCAGGGATTGGTGGATGGAGGTCAAGAAGGCCCTGGGTCCCATGAGGCATGAAAAGTACAGAGGCCGAGGATGGCCTCTGTGGATGCTAAATTAGGAGGCCACGGACCTTGTTGATGTCCGAGATGAGCCGGCCTTCGCGGGGCGTGTAGACCTTCTGGTTGTTGGCCCGCAGCTTGCTCTGGATGGTGAAGAGCAGCACCTCCAAGTTCCCTTTCTCTGTGAACCTGAAGCAGAGGCTGAGATCAGAGGCGAGGACCGCAGGGACCCCAGCCCGCAGCTCTGTGACACAGAGGACCCATGCTGCTTTCCTTCTCATGAAAGCGACACGTGCTTTGTGTGAAAGCCAAACAAAGGGGCAGGTAAGCCAAAAGGACACACCTTGGTTTTCTGTTTTGGTTTTTTCTTGGAACTCACTATGTAGACCAGGCTGGCCCTGATCTCATAGATCTGCTTCCCTCTGAGGGCTGGCATTCAATTTGTGTGCCACCCTCACTTCGCTTTTCTTTTGTGGGTGGAGGTCTTGCTGTGTAGCCCAGGCCAGCCTTGAACTCATAGTCCATCTGCCTCAGTCTTTAGAGACCTGAGGTAACAGGTTAGCATCACCATGCCTGTCTTAAGAACTAACTTACTTTCTCTCTCTCTCTCTCTCTCTCTCTCTCTCTCTCTCTCTCTCTCTCTCTCTCTTTCCCTCCCTCCCTCCCTTCCTTCCTTTCTTCCTTCTTCTATTCACTTATTTACTTACTATAGCTCAGGGCCTCATGCACGCTAAGCAAATGCTCCACCACTGAGCTACATCTGTACCTCTTTAAGGAAACTTCCTGCTTCATCAAAGGTCTCACTAAGTTACCCAGGTTGGCTTTGAACTTGAGCTTGGGATCATCCTGTCTCAGCTTCCTGCATAGCCTGGATTATAAGCCTGCAACTCCAGCCTCAGCAGGAACATTTTAAAGTAACCAAAAGCTCTACGGAAATGTTAGCCATTGCTACAATGTGAGCTCTAGTTTCTGCCTCCTACGGTAACCAGAGCTCAGTGACCAACCGAGTAGCTGTGACCAGGGCCTTGGCTCTCACCATTTCCAGCACTTCGCACATGGTAACTTCCCATCACCATCCACATTCTCTCCTCTGTTTTCCAGATGAGAAAACTAAACATAAACATGCTATACACATTCTTCAACACTCACAACTGCAGGGTGGCAGAGCCAGGATTTGAACTCAGGCACTTTAAACTTGGATGCTTATAACTTTGTTTGCTGTGGCTTATGAAGAACTCTTGTAGCCTACTTCCTCCATCTCATTGGGGGGTTACTATCTTCAGTTGGTTGCTTCATGAGCAGGACTTATTATTACTATATTGCAAAGGTCATGTTAGAGTGTCCTTGAGATTTCACCTTTGCTGAATGTCCAGAAGAGTATTTTCCAGACAAAGGACAAACACACACACACACACACACACACACACAAACACACACACAAATTTACACACCCCCTTGTCTGTGCTACGTAGTATTGCTAACAACCATCTTACACATGAAGAAACAAAGAATTATTGTTGTGTTGCTCATGCTATCAGCTACACCGTACTACTAGCTGCTGACCTGCCTGTCAGGTCCAGTCCTGTCTATTCCTACACTGAGACTACACTGTTGCATGGCCCTGTCTGTCTGTCTGCCCATCCATATTTGTTTTCCAGGCACTGTCTTACTCTGATGCCCAGGTTGGAACTCACTATGGCTGGCCTCAGAACTCGCGGCAAAATCTTCCTGCCTCAGACTCCCAAGTGCTGGAATTTGCAGGTATGAGCCACAGCAGCTGGCTTACAACCAGTAATTTTTATCTGATGGATTTCACTGACTTGACATGCCATGGTAATCATTCTTCCATGGCATGCTTTTTAAAAATGGCTAGTCATTAGAAAATGTGTTTTGGAACAACTGTGCTGTTTGGATGCTTCCAGCACTTTGCAAGGAGGGAACAAGCCTTGGCTGCATTTCTGTACTGCCAAGTGTCCCTCCCTGAAGGACGCCCTCATTTAGGCTTTCTCTCAAGTGAGCACAGCTCTGGGCAGGCATGCTCTGGCAGGGTGGGGCCCAGGGGACACCTACTTGGGTGGCTTCTCCACAGTGCGATAGGAGTTGAAAGACTGCAGCTGGTTCTGGACTCCACTCAGGGAGTTGGCCAGCTGTCGGTCATTGAGAGTCACGATCATTTGCTCAATCCACTGCAGCAGTTCAGAGGCCAGGGACTCATACTTCTCTACCAGATGTTCTGCCTCCATGGCATGGTCCAGGACCTGTGGGACAGGAGACAGGCAGGTGGGTATCTCACCCAATGCGATGGCTCTACCCAGTCCCATCTGAGGAGGAAGGCCTCCACCAGGCCTCCTCTGGCCCTTCTGCCCACTGTCTCACGGTGAGGGTACCTTGCCAATTCTTTTGCCTTCCACAGCCAGGGCCTTCATCTTGGAGAAGTAGTGGTAGTAAGTGGCCACGTAGGTGATGATGGACTTCTCATCGGGTTGGTCTACATTTACATCTGAGGAGAAGGACCACCTGGGTGAGGCGGGCATCGCAAACCTGCCTCCCTTCCAGAAACCCAAAACCTGACTCACTCACCTCATGCCAGGGGCCCCCCAGCCCTCCAAGGCTAACACATTTTTTTCAGTTACCTTTAAAGTAGTGGTTCTCAACTTTCCTAATACTCTTTAATATAGTTCCTCAAAGTGGGCAGTGGTAGCATACACCTTTAATCTCAGCACTCAGGAGGCAGAGAGAGGCAGATCTCTGAGTTCAAGGCCAGCCTGATCTACAGAGTGAGTTCCAGGACAGCCGGGGCTACAGAGAAACCTTGTCTTAAAAATCGAAAACAAAATAAACAAAATATATAGTTCCTCAGGTTATGGTGATCCCCAACCATAAAATTATTTTTGTTGCTGCTCTGAATCATATTGTACTTATCTGATATGCAAGATATCTGATATGTGACCCCCGTGGAAGGGTTGGACCCATGGGTTGAAAACCCATGCTTTGGAGCCAAGTAACAACTCAATCATTCCAAGTTTCTCTTGGATATGGGAAGGGCCTGCTAAGTAGCGGAGGGAAGATTTTTACTCAGAATACTTGATATATGCTAAAGCTGTTTATGGAAAGAAAAGCAAGCAAAGAAATACCATTCCTGGGTGGTGGTGGATCATGGACCCCTACGCTAGAGAAATGTCTAAAAAGGTCAATGGGTTGCAGGACAGTGGGGCAGAAACTGTCAGCTAAGCCTCCTGAATTGGGTGCAGCACAGCGGGGACAGATACCAGCACTTAGCACCATCTTAGGGCATGGTCACTGCTGTTGTTTTCCATCTGGCTCCCAAAGTTCAGCCATGGGTACAGCCAAAGGGGTTAGCATCCTTCAGACCTAGCATCCTTCTACTCAACCGCAGCTGACAAGGACTTGGGATCCCTGAGCTGTTGGACTAGGGCCACAGATTCCTCCTCTCAAAGGCAAGACTATGGGACTGGAAGCCCCTCACAGCCTTCAGAAAACACACAGGAAGCTGGAGCTCCTGAAGTCAGCTCGGTCAGGTCACAGGACCCTCACTTTGCTCCCGAGTTCCGTAGAACAGTCGCACTTTGCAATGGTCTCCATTCTAGAAGCTTTGCACTTAGCCTCACTCTGTGTCTAAGTAGCCAAGACACTCTGAGTGACAGTTGGGTGCCATACCGGTCATTCAGAACTAAGGGCATGGAAGGCAGGGCTATGGGGGAGGGGATAAAAATCAGGGAGAAAGAATCAAACCAGCCAGACAAGCTAAGAAGGGACACTTCCAACAGGGGCTTGTGGGCTGGCTCTCTGCCCCTTTCTGGCTGCACCCAGATTGCTCTGCCCTGCAGAAGCAGCAGGGGAAACAGGCTCTAGAGCAGGGCTGAACCTGAATCTCAGCTGTAACAGGTTTATGACCTTCAGCAGGTCACCTGACCTATAAAAAGCCCCATCTCTTCCGTAAACTGAGGACAGTTATGGCAGAGGGGTGTTGTTGGGGACAACTAAGGTATGCCAAACAGGGTGCAGCACCAGGTACAAAAGTTAGAGTCCTTTAACCTTAGCGTCACCAGGGACAGCCAGCAGGGGCATCTGACCACGGACTAGTTCTTAGAACCAAAGGTCGTATAACATAACTAAAACCCTAGAATTTTAGAGTAAATCATGAGAGAGCATGTGACTTTTTAAATTTTTATTCAATTTATTTTTGTGGTGCTAGCGTCTGCGCGATGACCACTTTACCTCTGAGTTTCATTCCCAGCCCTAGTCATGAGGCTAAGTGACTGGCTCTGTCCTACAAGTGCTCTGGGATGAGACAGAACCTACAGCCGGAACTCGTTCTGAGGCACAGCTCCCTTTGTTTGAAGTAGAGTCTCATGTAGCCCAGGATGGCCTCAAACTTGCTCTATAGCAAGGCTGGGCTTAAATATCTAATCCTCCTATGTTGGCCTGCCGGGTGCTGGGATTACAGGCATACGGTACCGCATGGACACTTCCTATTTTTGAGACACAACTTTCTTACCAAAAGTTATCCTTTAAAAGTATACAGTTCAAGTAGCCTGGACTATATTCAAGGCTGTGGAAACCATTGCTACTACCTAATTCCTGAGTATTTGCATCCCTCCCTTGGCAACCAGCCCTCCCTTGGCAACCACCAATTTGCCTCTGTCTTCCCTACACCTCTCTTGCAGAGCTCTGGCCCACCTTCAGGATCCAGGAGCTTCGTCAGGCCAAGTTCCTTTTCAGCCAGATTGAAAGCATTCTGCAGATTGTAGTGTGCGTTACACTTCTTCAGGGACTCAAAATCCAACAGGTCTGGCCTGAGGGTGGGGGAGGGAACACAGAAAACATCAAAAGCATGTCAGAGCCCGAAGAAAAAAATAAAAGAATGAATTTATTCCTGGTTGGAAACACCCCAAGCCCACCCACCCCCACCCCCCCATACTCCTGGCTCCTCTCCCACACGTTTTTTTCCTTCCTTTTTTTGAGACAGGGTTCCTCTTATGTAGCCTTGACTGGCCCGGGACTCACTGAGAGACCAGACTGGCCTTGAACTTACTACTCTCCTACCTCTGCTTCCCAGGGACTGGGATTTTCCTTCATTTTTTTTTTTTCCTCTATGGCTATGCTATAGTTTAGCCACTCTCCCGGCCTAGCTGTGTGCGCCTGGGTCACTAACCCCGCCTTCTTACCGGTGTTTGTGCACAATGGCATTAAAGGCCAGCCCATCTCTCCAACTGGTGGTAAAGTTGTGCACATTGACATTGGGGTATCTATAAAGAAAGACCAGGAAAAACACTGAATGCTCTGTGATATAAGGACAGGGGTGACGCTGTGAACCTCAGAGCCCATCCTTCATATACTGTCCAGTCTGGGTGTGGTCATCCCCAGTCCCCATGCTCCTGGGCCTCTTACCCTGCAGTTTTCATCTGGCACCACAGCAGCAGGGCATCCTTGGCTGACTTCTTCTCCTTGTTGTCTTCTGTCTCCACACTGATGTCTTGGATCTAAGAAAGTAGTGAGCAGGGCCTTCACTCCCTAGTGGTGTCTTGGCGTTATGCTCAGAGAGGACCACGGAAAATTGATCTTTAGGAATGCTGTGTGATGGGACAGACCTGGGTCCTCATATCCTGGGCTAATTACATGTATCATCAGGTCCGGGAGATTTGAAGTGGGATAGCCATGTAGTGGAAGTGCCTATAAGTGAAGGGAGCTGGTTCTGTGAATTCTGGCGTGTGAATAAATGTTCTCTGAGAGCTGGCTTTCAAAGGTGGAGCTGAAAGAGCTCTGCTTAGAGGTCAACTGGGAAAGGAGAGGTTCCATATGAGGAGTTGACGTGACACTGAGTATCACATGGAAAGTGACAAGACCCTGGGTCAGGTGCATGGATATTGCCTCAAAGGCAAACTGTTATAGAAAATTCTCAATGTTCATTTTTTTTTCCTTTTGTTTTTGAAACAGAGTTTCTCTGTGTAGCCCCAGCTGTCCTGGAACTCACTCTGTAGACAAGAATAGCCTCAAACTCACAGAGATCCCCCTGCCTCCCAAGTGCTGGGACTAAAGGCGTGCACCACCACTGCCCGGTTTAGAGGTATAATTTTTAAAGTTTATTTATTATTATTTCTTTTCAAGTGTATGGCTATTTTGCCTGAACGTTAGTCTGTGCACCCATGCACGTGCCTGGTGTTCACAGAGGCCATGAGAACTGGAATTATAAGTGTTTGTGAGCTACCATATGGGTACTGGGACTCAAACCCGGGTCCTCTGGAAGAGCCATTACAGTGTTCTTAGCTGCTGAGTCATCTCTCCAGCATGCGGTGTTTGTATTTATCTTGCCATGGGCCATCAGTAACAGTGTGGGGGTGTGACATGGGTTCAAGCACAGCTTACACCTCAGATAACACTCGGAGGGTACCTGAAATCGGAGGATGATGGTCCACACTAGCCCAAGGGTCAGACGGTGGTTTCCGTCCACAATGTCATGGGATCCCATGTTTTCCAAGTGCACCTTCTGCTCCTTCAGGAACTGCAGCGCTTTATCTACATTCTCCAGGCAGTGAATCCGCATTCGGCCCTTGGTAGGTTTTGGCTGTCAGCAGACAGAGGGTACAGGGGCATGCATGAGACCACAACATTTTTCAGCAGCCTGTTCCATACCTCCCATTATCTCCTTCAGAGAACACAGGGCCAGCCCAGAGGTCAAGGAGCCCAAGCAAGGTTACAGATGAGGCTTGGGCAGATTAAGATTCCCAAGGGAATTAATTGCACTCAGGGTGGGTGGGAGAAGAAATGTTTTCAATAGGGTCACTGTTCCTGTTTCTGCATAGCATGGCTCCTGTGTAATCCACACAGCAAAGCCCCTTGGAATGAGACCATCCTCTGGGCAGAGGAGCCATGGTGTTTTGCACTGCTCTCTATGGCCCCTCCTATGGTTTGTTCCCTTGGCCAGTCTCTGAGGCTCCCTCTTCCATGCATTTCCCCAGCTCACCAGGGTCTCTCCCGAGAGCACCTCCAGGAGCCTCAGGAGGTTGCGCCCGTCCCGCAGGTCGCTGTACAGGTCTCCCACCCGGCATGTCACCCGGGCCAGGTGGGAGTTCACCCACTTGGTGAAGGTTTTCTTCTGCACGGCTTCTCGCTCATCTGCAGTGGCAACAAGGAGTCATTTCTGTCCTTCAAGGACAGTGTGCCTGCTTTGAAACACCAACGGGCAAGGAGTAGGATGGGGACTTGGGATGCCTGAGAGAGCAGAAGTGACCGCTGGGGTTGGGCAGGGGTGGGGATGGGCAAGGAAAAAACAGTAATCTACCCAATTAAGAAACGCAAAGGCTGGGCTGAGCTCCCAGGCAAAGGAGAAGTAAAGCAAGACAAACAAAAGGTGACAGGAGGGGCCAAGGTGGGTGGGTCACACCTTAAATCCCAGCACTCCAGGGCCAAGGGAGGTGGGTCTCTGAGTTCAAGGCCAGCCTGGTATCCAGAGTAAGTTTACGGACAGACAGGGCTAAAAAGAGAAATCCTGTCTTGAAAAGCCAAAAAAGAGAAGGAGAAGGAGGAGGAGGAGGAGGAGGAGGAGGAGGAGGAGAAGAGGGAGAAGGAAACTGCTCGAGGGAAGGGGGCTCTGGGATTAGGCGTCATGCTGTAATGGTATTGAAACACTGGGCAGCTTACTCGTGCCTCGGTTTCTCCTTCTGTAGGATGAGCATATTACTTCCTACTTTATTGAGGCACTGTGACAATTAAGTGAGATACATCTAGTCGGTGCCCAGTGCAACATGGCTCCCTCCTGGAAGGAGCTTCGGTAAGGGCACATCCTCTTTTCTTTCAGATGTGGACAGGGAGAAGGTGGAGCCTGTAAACATGGCAGCAGGTCTCACAGCTTCAGTGGGGAGCCTGTGTGGGTCTTTAAGGCCCTGGGCCATGTACAGAAAAGGTAAGCTACTCCCACCCTAAAGTAGAGTCGCACAGCTGGCTGTAGAGGATCTAAATCTAGAACACCAATACCCCAAGATTAAGAAATAATTTATGCCGGGTGTGGTGGCACACGCCTTTAATCCCAGCACTCGGGAGGCAGAGGCAAGCGGATTTCTGAGTTTGAGGTCAGCCTGGTCTACAAAGTGAGTTCCAGGACAGCCAGGGCTACACAGAGAAACCCTGTCTCAAAAAGAGAAAAGAAAGAAAGAAAGAAAGAAAGAAAGAAAGAAAGAAAGAAAGAAAGAAAGAAAGAAAGAAAGAAAGAAAGAATGAATTTATAAGAATTTAGACAGGGCATGGTGGCACATGCCTTTAGTCTTGGGAGGCCTAGGCAGGAAGATTTCTGAATTCCAGACCAGCTAGGGTGGATCCCATCTCAAACAAACAAACAAACAAACAAAACAAACGAAAAAGCCCACAAAAGAACAAAAAGAGCCAGGCAGTGGTGGCGCACACCTTTAATCCCAGCACTCAGGAGNCAGAAGCAGGCAGATTTCTGAGTTCGAGGCCAGCCTGGTCTACAGAGTGAGTAGTTCCAGGACAGCTAGGGCTACACAGAGAAACCCTGTCTCGAAAAAAACAGAAAAAGAAGAAAAAAAAAAAAAGAACAAAAAGAAATAAGAACTTGCAGGTTCAAGGGAGCAGTTCAGGCAGAGTTGAGTGTGCCAACCTTCAAGAAAGACAGGTGCGGTGGGGCAGCCTCACCCCCAGGGGAGCTCCTGACAAGGGATGCTTCAGGTTGCACAGGAAACTGATGATTACAGGCTTTGTACATGTAGAGGGAAGATGTAAGCTCTGCGCTGTAAACTACTCTGGAGGCCAGGGTTCCTGCCAGTTGCCCTTTGAGAGCCCCAAGTAAGGACCCAGCCCAAGTGGGAAGTGTGTAGAGTTCAGTCTGTCCCCACCTCAGCCCCAGCACCTCAGAAATGTAGACTCGTCCCTTAATTTCACATTCCTGTGCACCTCCCTGATAGAGCAACCACACACCCAAGTGCATCCCTGACTTTCTCATCTCCAAGTCCTGTGCCTGTGCCAAAGCTGGGGTCCTAATCACCCACAGTGACTGTCCCTCTTTTAGGATCTCCAGGCCTGTGAATTGAAGACAGCTTAAGTCATCTAGCCATTACTGAACCCAGGGAGACCTCCCTGATGCCCGGCCCACTAGTGTGAGGCATACAGGTAGACTAAAGTGTAGCACCACAAGACACCCACAACATCCCTAAACACACATACCACGGAATAAACTTATTTGGGCCACAATGAACACTGCTGCTCAGGCATCTATGGGACCTGTGAGTACAAACCCTCTCCTCCAACACACTCTCTCCCATTCTTCACACAGCCTCCCTTCACACCCATTCAGAAGCCCAGGAAAACATAACCGCTCTAGGTCCTAGGCCTTGAGGCCACTGCCCTTCTCCCGGTTCCTTAACAAGGCCAGCATGGCCAAACCATGAGGGTGAGCTGCCAGGGGAGAGTGCTGTGGCCTCTCTAGCTGAAGACATTAACCCTCCATCCACACCACCTTTGCACCGGGCAGGGCACCTCAAGGTCACACCTCTTATGGCAGCCGGACTCCCACCCCAGTCTGATCCAGTGGGATTCCAGTTGTCCACATGCCTTCATTCTCTGGCACAGTACTTTTAGTGATTCCCTCTTGACTTTACCACGTTGTCCCTCAACATAAACATTTGAGTCACAGAAAACGGTAGGCATGGGTTCTGGGTCTGTGAACTCTTCCTGCCCCAGGTTGGGCCCCTTTGGGCACACCAGGCTCCCCTCTGCCCAGGGAAACTCACCTTGAAGCTGTTTGAAGCGTCCTTCCAGCACACTGGCATACTGAGCAGGATTGATGAAGGCAGCTGGTGAGAGCAGGACGCCCCCAGGGTTCTGAGCCCCTTCCACAGCCTCATAGTAAAACTCAGCTGCCCCGTTCAGGCCGTTCCCATGGACCCTGCCCACTCCGTTTGTACTCATGGTGCCTGCTTCTGCCTCCTACTCAGCCTGTGGCCCAGAGTCCATGCTCCCCTGCCGGGGCAGGGCCTCGAGTGTGTATCCCCTGCGCCTGTGCTGGGGGGGGGGGGGGCGTCCAGAAAAAGGCTTCCTCCGTACCTGGTTGGGTGGAGTGGTTTCAAGGATGCTGGGAGTTTCAAGGAGTGGGGAAAAAGTTATGGGATGCCTCAGCTTCTGAGACAGTGAGTGGGGCACACCTGGTTGTAGGGAGAGGAGACAGAGGCGGCTCCAGACAAACAGGTCGGACAGTGGCGGGGGAGGGGCAGGCTGACTAGGAGGCGGAGCCAGTTGGGGCATGGCCAGGCCCTGCAGGGGCGGAGGAGGGAGTTGCCAGCACCCAGAGACCTGTTCGTCAGGCTACTAGTTGCCCAAGACTTGGGGAAACCTGCCAGAGGGGGCCCCAAAGCAAACTCCTGCTTTCAGGAGGTCTGCAGGTGAGCCAGCCTCTTTGGGCATCTCTAGGTGGGCTTGTTCTGGGATACCTGAGTTTTGATCTCAGCCCTGAGAGCAGAGAAACGCGGAAGCAAGGAGATTCAGGAAGAGAAGCCAGATGTTGACCTCTATGGCCTCCTCTGGGGAGTAAGTACTGTGACTGCCCTCCAGTACCAGCCCTTGCCCGCAGCCCACCAGGCTCCTCAGTCAAGATCTCAGCCCCTGGACACCCTAATACTGGGCACGTTACCAGGTGCCCTTCCTACCTCTCCCTGGGCCTCTGCTTCTGCCACTCTTAGCCTACGCTTGTTCCTCCTCGTTTTAATTATTTAGGGTTTATTTGGCACCCAGAGTGAGTGGCACTGTACAAAGCCATGGCCATTCACAGATGCCTCTCCAGGGGAATAAACACTCAATGAGAGCAGAGTGTGCGTGTGCGCATGAGCGTGCACTGTGACAGTTCTGATTGGTACAGGTCTTGCGTGCAGAGTTTGACAATATTGGGAAGTATGTGTCAAATGCTCGGGCATGGCAGCAGTACTGGGTAGCACCTGGCATATGAACTAGACCTGGCAAATTTATTGGGTGGCCTGTAGCATGTGCACATAGATCTCATGACCACACTGGTTGGCATGTGACCCGTACTGACACAGTGACAGTTCTGGGAGTTATGTGTCACTGCAGATACCATGAACGTTTTGGGTAGTATGTGCACCACAGCATCAGTGAGGGCTGATAGAGGATACTCGAATCTAAATCCAGGGTGCCAGGCACACTTCTCCAACAGCGGTGACATTTTCCATGCCCCACATCTTCTGTCTTCCCTGAGCTACTGAAGTGCTAATATGAGTATTTCATCAGCCGGCCTCCAGCCCCAGCTAGGAAGATGCCAGGAGAAAGTGACCCATGAACCCCACAAGCTGGAACCATTGTCTGCTGCTGGGCTGGCTGAGTGTAGCTTTCTGGGAGAGCCTTTAAGAGTCCTGAGTTTCCAGACTACATGTCTTTCTTGAGACCCGGTATTTGTAAAAATCATCTGGGCTTCCAAAACTCTTCTGCTGGGAGCTGCCCCACTGGGAAATCACTCCCTAAGTGGAAGTAATGAGGAATGAGCTCCCATAGTGGAACTGGCTGGGCCACGAGCAGGTCGGTGGGAGGGTGGGATGAATGTGGAAGGCAGCCTGGGTGGGTGGCCTTAGGGTGTGTAGGTGAGTCAATCCCAAAACAGCCACAGGCAGGTGGTGGTGTCGGGTGGCAGCTGCACTCCTGTTGCTATGACCACTACCGCCCCCCCCCAACCCCCCAGGCAGGAGGCCAGTCAGACTGGTTTGTTTGTCCCAGCTCAGCCAAGGGGAGAGCCCTGGCCTTAGGGGAGGGCAGGGGCCGAGGGGTGGGTGGAGCACAAGCCCTGAGAGAATGGGAGGGCAGCTGCTGAGAGAACTGCTTCAGGGAACAGGTAAATAAAATAACTGGAGTCACAGGCAGCAGGTAGGAGGGCAGGGAGAGTGCCAGGAAGATAATGGGGCAGGAGGGGAACAGCTGTGGGAAACGTTGGGAGGGAAGGTGAGGGAGAGGTGGATGAGGACGGTAATGACGACTAGAGTTAATAAGGCAAAGCACTGCAGGGGCAGAGACCTGATGCAGGGCTAAGGTCAGGAAACAGAGCTCATCTATCCAGCTGGCTCCTTCCAGGGGTTAATGTGTGTGGCATCTCTAGGCTAGGGGAGGAGGAAGCTAGGGAGTGTTGTACACTGCATGAGGTTTGTCCTTGAGGTTGGATCTGGTGACCAGGGGGTCACCTGATTCTTCAGAGCAGCATCTTAGAGCCTGAGGCAAGTCTTCCCATAAAGACAAAGGGTTCTCCATCCCAAGCTCATAAACCCACCTCTACCAATCTCTTCACCTCCCTGGCCCCCCCCTTACCTGCCAGGGCCTTGATTCTGGACCTCTCAAAGAGGCGGGCTGAACTGCTGTCATTGTCCCAGTCTGAGTCAGGCAGGTCCCAACGGTTGTTGATATCACTGTACTGGCCCTGGATCTCCAAGCTGTCGAAGTCAGTGGGTGACAGGGTGCTGCTCATGGTGGTGGGTGGCTTCCTGTTCCTACAAAAAGATGCGGCTGATGAGCAGCGCCTGGGGGAGGCTGAGCTGCCGCTCACCAGGCCTTTCTTCTGTTTTCTGTTTGGATTTTTCAAGACATGGCTTCTCTCTGTAGCCATGCCTGTCCTGGAACTTGCTTTGTAGACCAGGCTGACCTTAAACTTAAGGGATGGCCCTGCCTCTGCCTCCCACGTGCTGGGACTGAAGGTGTGCACCACCATGCCTGGGTTATCATGCTCTTCTATCTGCTTGCCCTAGCTCTCCTTAGCTTAGCTGGGGCCAGAGGTTATGACTGGGTAGCTTTCTTTTGTTGGTGAAAAAAAATCAGCCCCCAGTGGGAAGCCACCCTGAGGAAGTGGCTAGTCAGGAACAAGGAGAGACAGATGCACTTGAAGGCAGGCAGGCAGGCAGGCAGGCAGGAAGGAAGGAAACATCAGAGCCTGGAAGGGCTTCAAGGGCCACAGGCCAGAGCTCCATAGGGCAGAGCAGGCATGCTAAAGGAAGAAGCAAAGGTCTCAGGGTCACGCACGCAGCAGCTTTAAGTCCCCTCTGGGCAGTAAACAGAAAATGATGGTTTCAGTCTCCAGTTCTGCTCTTGTTCTGAGTCTTCTCTGTAAGTACCTGGAGATTAAAGACCCGGATTCTGCTCTAGAACTGAGGTAGATTACCACAGAGACAGGCACGACCAAATGTCTAGGTGTTCACAGGGGGACAAGGCGTGGCTCTTACCTCTGGGGCTCTTTTGCTGCTACAGAAAATGCTTCCTAAGTTCTTAACAAGTGGCAGTTGTGCCATGTCCTGTCACTCAGGGCCTTCCCTGATGCATAGATGAAGTAGCCATGCTGCTGCTATTAACCCACTGATTCAAGGCTATCTGGCTTGAAGCTACATACTGGGTTTTAAAGCAAGGTTCTTTCTGACTTTTAAATAGAACATCTTGCCCTAAATTTTTTTTTTCAATTTTGTTTCATGGATATGAACGTTTTGGTGTGTGTGTGTGTGTGTGTGTGTGTGTGTGTGTGTGTGTATACCTGTGTGTGCGTGCATATGTACCATGTATTTGCCTGGTGTGTGTGTGTGTGTGTGTGTGTGTGTGTATACCTGTGTGTGCGTGCATATGTACCATGTGTTTGCCTGGTGTGTGTGTGTGTGT
>NC_034590.1:116100523-116122482 GCF_900095145.1 Mus pahari | reverse complement strand
GTGTGTGTGTGTGTGTGTGTGTGTGTGTATACCTGTGTGTGCATGCATATGTACCATGTGTTTGCCTGATGCTCAGAGAGGCCAGAAGAGGGTGCTGGATTCACTGAAACTGAACTTACATATGGTTGTGAGCTGACATGTGGGTGCTGGGAATTGAACCTGGGTCCTCTGAAAGAACCATCACTGCTTTTGACCACTGAGTTATCTTTCTCTTCCATCATAGCCTCTGACTGACACGGAGAACATCTTCCTGACTATCCCAGAGCCTCTCGGCAGTGCTCTGAGGCTGAGGGACCAGCACTCATCTCCGCCTTCTTCCATGCTCAGGCTAGGTATCTGAGTCGTGCATGCTTGCCAGTACCATTTATGGCCTTAACTTAAGCAAACATGCTCTGTCCTCACATGAGCTTCAGATTAGCTGCTGGGGATTTTTTTTTTTCTTTCTGAAAGTCTATTAGGTTCAAAGTTCTTGTGCAATACGACATTTAGTAGCCAATCAAGGGGATGGGGGTAGAGAGTTGTAAACTTTAACAGAACCCTAAATCCTACATTTCTCACTTTCCTAATATCTCTTCAACACAGGCATTTTAAATTCATAAGTTACTTCCTAGGCAAGGACTATGACCTTGGCAATACTTGATCTGGGAAGAAAGGAGAAAAACTTCTCATGTGTTCTGGGGAAGGCTGGCTGGCGAGATCTTCTGTGGGGAGGATGGGTGTTCACATGGGCACACAGAATTTGGCTACTATGATTAGCTGGTTCCAAAGAGCTGAGCCTGGCCTTCTTTAAGGGCAGGGCTGCCCACCTGACTCGCACCAGGGCTTTCCTGGGAGGGGCATGAGGAAGGTATGTTCTGTTTCCTTTCAGTTGCTGTGATAAAACCCTCTGACCAAAATCAACTTCGGGGAGGATTTATTTGGCTTATAAATGTCAAGTCATAGTCCATCACTGAGGGAAGACAGAGCAGCAACGCCTGCTTACCTTCTTTCTTTCTTTCTTTCTTTCTTTCTTTCTTTCTTTCTTTCTTTCTTTCTTCCTTCCTTCCTTTCTTTCTTTTTTTCTTTCTCTCTCTCTTTCTCCCTTCCTTCCTTCCTTCCTTTCTTTCTTTTTTTTTCCTTCCTTCCTTTCTTTCCTTGCTATAGCTCAGAACCAGCTGCTCAGGGAAAGTTGTCACCCCCCCCAGTGGACTGAGGCCTCTCACATCAATTAATAATCTGGACAATCCCCCACAGACATGTCCACAGGCCAGTCTGCTCTAGGCAATTCCTTAATGGAGGCTTCCTCTCAGATGACAAGACTTTATCACATTGACAGTTAAAGCTATGAAGGCCAGATTGTGAAGAATAAAGGCCTCTGGTCCTTAGATTTGGGTCTTTCGTTACCCTTACCCTATAGACAAAGAGCTTAGTTTCCATTAGGAAACTTCCTTTCCCATCATTTTGTACCAATGGAGTCACTAGATTTGCTCTGTAAATATTTATATAAACCTAAATTGTAGGGCAGAGTTGAACCACCTTGAACGAGAGCACTGTAAGCCAGGCGTGACCTGGGCCAGTCACCCAGCAGTCTTGGTGTTGAACAAGAAACTAGAGTCTGACTCAGAAGTGCTGCCCTCGGCCTACTGTGTGTGGATTTAAAGTCTCCCAACCAGAGGCGACTCAGCTCAGCTAAGGTGAGAGTGTTAGAACATAGACCTTCCAGCACACTCACTCCCATGAAGACACCTGTTTTCCTTGTTAGGTGTTTGTTTGTTTGGTTGGTTGGTTTAGTTTTTTTGTGACAGGGTTTCTCTGGATAGCCTTGGCTGTCCTGGAACTCACTCTGTAGACCAGGCTGGCCTCAAACTCAGAAATCCTCCTGCCTCTGCCTCCCAAGTGCTGGGATTAAAGGCGTGCACCACCAATGCCCTCCTCATTAGTTTTACTCTTTACCTTTTATAGGATAAAACCTCCTACAAACCTACTAAAGCCAGATCCCGGGGCTGATTTTTTTGTTGGTGCTTGTTGCCAATGGATTCCTTTAGGTAGGGAAGTGCTGCCAGTTTCTCTGCAGACCCCACCATGCCCCCTTTGCTCCTCTCAGAACCCACTAGTGTCCAGGCCTGGGACCCTGACCTTCCAGGGATGTGTGGCTGGAAAGGTCTTGCTGGAGCCTATGCCCACCCAAGTACGGCTGGGTATAGACTGCTTGGCTATGGGTTGGTCCTGCAGGCAGCCCACCCTCTCTCACCTTTCTCCACTGACACCGGTTTGAAGAATTAGAAACCCTATTTCCTGCCCTGCCCTGCCTTGCCTTCTGTAATTTGGGGGGGAGAACATCTGGAGTTAGAGTCTCACTAAATGAAAAACAGAACATCAGAATGCTCTTCTTCGCAGATCAAGGCCAGGACTTCACATGCTTTGGCACCTGAATCTCCAAGCAGATCATTTAACAGATAAAGAGTTAACACAGCGCGAGTGATCTCAAAGTCACAGACCACCCCCCAGAGCCATTTTGCTGTGCCTCCATAGGGTTTATTCCAATAGATCACAGGACAATACTAGGTGGAATGGTTCAGCACGGTGGCTCTGAGGCCCTGTCTGTGTCTTGACAGTTTCCAGGAAGCCCAGCTTTGCCCCATCCATCCTTCTCCACAATCTATTTCCTGTGTTCTAACAATCACCGTCTCCAAAGTCTTATGGCTTTCTGCTTGAGTCTTTCTACTTAGATTGTCCCTTACATATGACCTGGATTTCCATGCTCACACTTTGAGCAAACCCCAAGCCCCATAACTGTCTTCCCCCTTCAATGGCGAATCCTCAATCTTATTCTCCTCCAAGGGTTCGTGAACTCTGGCAAAAGGGAGGCGACACCATTAATCCAGATTACAGTTCTGCATTCCCTCATTCTTAGCCACTGACCTCAGCCCGGCCCAAGAAGCTTATGTGGTTAGTGTCAGAACAGTGTTAGCTCCCACTAGCTTCAGGCTAGAGGTCTTGCTGGAGCCTATGCCCACCCAAGTACGGCTGGGCACAGACTGCTTGGCTATGGGTTGGTCCTGCAGGCAGCCCACCCTCTCTCACCTTCCTCCACTGACACTGGTTTGAAAAATCAGAAAGCCTACTTCCTGCCCTGCCCTGCCTTCTAGTTCCCCCACTCTTTACCTCCCTCCTCTGGGCTTCGTTTAGCACTCTGCACGCAGCTGTTACTGTGCTCAACACAGTTATGACCATTAGTTGTTTATGTGTCTCTGCTTGTTCCACTTTTAACTTCTTGAGAATTGGAGTATTGGTCATTCAGCAGAACAGGTATTCAAAAAAGAGGTACCACAGGAATTTCCCATGATTCTTATTCTGGTCACTGAATCAATGTCTTTCTTAGGGATGAAGAGAAGGCTCGTAGAAAGAATGAAGACAGGAGGACGACAGACCTGCTTCTCAGCTGGAGGACTTTTAGGGCTAAGCACTAGCATGGACTAAGGAGTCGAAAATACAAACCACGTGACCTGAGTGCTGAGCCGCCGAGACAGGTCAGGCTTGGCACATCTGGAATGGGTGGCACATTTGGAATGGGCTTGGGACTTTCATTCCCAGGCAGCTCAGGGAGGATCACTAATGTCCAAAAATGACAAGCGAGCAGCTGGGACCACTTAGGGACCTCTGAGAGCTGCCAAGGCACAGAGTGTCTGGGGTGAGTGTGTTTGTGGGTGGCTTTCCTGTGTGTGCAGGCCATATCCCAAGCTAAATGAAATACCTCTTCTCACTCAGGACAGGAGTGAGGGTCCCAGGCCAGGACAGAGGGAAGATGAAGCAGGCTCTAGAACTCATCAAACAGAATTGACAACTAGAGGAAGGTCTGCAGGGCTTGACAGCCTCTGGAAGCCAAAGCTGAATAAATGACCAGAGGGTGAATAATACATTAGGACAGACGGGGACTATGGCAAAATTAAAAATCTCATTTGACTCAAAGTATAAATGGATGGATTGGCATGGAAAAAAAAAAAAAAAAGAATCACAGTGAAACCCAAGGTGCTTTATAAAGGAAGAGAAAGCCGCATCACGGCAAGGAACAGGAGGGAAAAAACCAACCAACCATTCCTCAGTCGGTGAGAAATTTGGGTGCTGGGCTGAATACACTAAGACTTTCATTTTCTCCTTTAGAATTTGCTATTTAGGCTGAGCATGGTGTTGCACACATGTTATCTCCGCACCCAAGCCACTGGCAGGAAGATTACCTGGTCTAAAAATAAATAAATAAATGAAAAATCCTTCACCCGGGGCATAATTATTCAGACTCACTTCCCCTTGCTTGCCACCCCCGTTGCTAAGCTTGAGCTGACATCAGTTTCTTTACCGGAAAAGTCTAAGCTCCATCTTAGCTTTTCCTTCACCTCCTCCCTCCATCCCGTGCTCCTCTGAACATGCCGAGAGGCTGCCCCGTGCTCAAGCTGAGATACACACATACACATATGAAACTCACTCTTCTCTCCTCACCTTCTAGAGAAACTGGGTGGCGGATATCTACTGACAATACCTACAAACCCAGGTTCTCAAAATTGGAATTGTAATGGGAGAAGACGGCTGAGAAACAGCCCACAGAGAAATCAAGCCTGCATCTCAGACAAGCATGCAGTGTCATGGGCTCCTGAGGTGCAGGAGGCTGGAGCCAAAGTGGATGCTGTTTATGGAATGTGTAGCTTGAATTGGAACCCCAGTCAGGCAGCCTTGCTGGGTAGTTGTGTGACAGGCAGAATCCACAGGCCTGTAAATGTACAGGGACCCCAGAAACACCTTACACAACACTTCCTCACTGCCCGTAGAGGTTTTATCCTCTCACGCAGCTACAGCCATTTCCACCAACCGTGTCCACTTCTCTTATCAATGAGAGCCCTAAAAGGTAGCATGGAGCTATAGCTACCACAGTGGGGAGGAAAAGCCCACGCAGCCCCATAGCCAGCTGCCAACAAGCTGCGGAGCTAGACGAAGCTGGGTATTCACAGGCCCCAGGCAGACCTTGTGCGTCCCCAGTCCCACTACCAGCACTGGCCGGTCCGCTGCAGGAACCGACGCACCGCTAAAAACATGCGCTGCCAGAAGCGCTCCGAGCCCAGGCGACCCCGATCCATCAGCGCGTCTGTCAGCCCAACTCTTCCAGACTCTTCTCTGCGCTCCATAGATGTCCGCGTGCCCCAAGCCTCGGCCCCTAGAATCTTCACAGTGATACCTGGCTGGCCCGCACAGGACCCGGGCACTCGGAGTCGCAATCTCCCTCCTGAGCTCCCTAGGACCGACCCCGCCGCCTGCACGCGGCCGCACAAAGCGCGCCTCCTTGCCGGCCGGGACAAAGCGGGCCGGGGCGCCGGCTGCACCTACCTGGGTGCGGAGCGCCTGCCGGACACCGGGAGCGCGGCTAGCGGGGGCGCACTTGTCGCCGCGCCCACAGCCGGGTCGCGAGGGGTGGTTGCGGGAGGCTACTGGCGGCGGTGGCGGGGCGGCCCGGGGCGCACGGCAGGAGGGCGCTGTCACAGGGCGCGAGCGGCGCGGGGGGCGCGCGGGGCCGGCGGCCGCGGGGCGCGTGGCGGCTGCGCGCGGGCGCGAGCGGCGGGACTGCGGCGCCGCGGAAGGAGGACAATAGCCTCCCCCTGCCGCAGGCCGCCGGCTCCCGCGGGAGGCCCGGGACCATCTGGAGCTCGCGGCCCCGCGGGGCTTGGGGCGGGGCGCGAGTCACCCCCCTCCCCACCCGGAGTCATGGCAACCGCGGCCCCTCTAGGTTCCTGCAGTAATTCTCCGGTAGGGGGTCTCTGACCTTCCCCGGGGCAAATGCAGGACGTCCGTTCCTTCGCCAGTTCCCGACCCCCCCCCCCCGTCTTCCGCGTGGATGCCCCGCTTGACCCCCACCTTCCGGTCCTCGCCAACCCCGCGACACCCTTGGGCGTCTGGGTACCACCCACAGTTAACCAGGCTTATTCTTCCCAGTTTGGACATTCCACCTTTGTCTCTGTCGCGCCTTTGCCTGGATGCGCAACCCCTTTAAAATGTCACTTACCTCCGAGGTTTCCCCGAGATGCGGCCTCCGTTTCCTTTTCAAAGGTCCCTTTTGGGGCACCTCCAGGCCATCTCGCTTAAGCGTTTCTCTCTGCTTTGCCCCCTTTCTCTCGTCCTCCTTCCGGCAGGTAGGCTGGCCCGCTTTCCAAAAGCATCTCCATGGTGCTCCTGGAGATTCGCCTTCTCACAAATCAGATTCTCGGAAGCGTCATCACAGCGGCTCCTCAGCTCCTCTCATTTATCAACCAGGAGAATTCCGGCCTAGTCACTGTCTTAAGGGGGTTGGGGGCAGGGATGGACATTTCTAGTCCTAGCACGGCCGGGTTTCTTCCTGGTTTATTAGCAGCTGAGTGGTCTACGGTTTAATGGCATTAACCAAGGTGAGCTGCTATCTGCTTAGGAGAGGAAGGAAATATGCCCAGATCAGAGCAAATGCACAGAGTGGGTGCTAGCAGTGGGTGCTAAAAGTGCGTTATGTCATGTGACACTCCCACCCCCACTCCAGCTCTGAAAGTACTGTTCTTCCAGATTGGAGAGCTAACCAAGCTCAGGGAGGAACCAGAAGGGGAAAAAAAAAAGATGGATTTTTGTAGCAAGCCTTTGGGTTATATACTCCTGAGAAGAGATAGGCCCTTTCATACACTAGGAATGCCTGAAATGGACAAGTAAGGGCCACAAAAAGAGTGTTCTTTTAGTGAATTATTGAGCTTAGGGTTTTAAAATAGCTTTATTGTTAACTAAATTTCACCATTTTGCTTCTTTCTGGGAAGGTATGCGTATCTAAAACAGCTACATGTAGTCACACTACTTTCCAGGTATGATTTTTTTCACAAGGTAAAATCAGTGTTCAATGTAGTTTTAAAAATCTGTAAGGTAAAACAAAACCTTGCTACCACCACCAAACAGTTGCATTGTTTCATCTATCTGGCCTTGGTTTTCCTCATGTATAAAGTAGGTTGGGGAGGGACTGGGGAGTTTTGTTAAACTGCTTATCAGATCTGAGATTCTATCATTAAACGGGAATTTAGCCTCCTATAAATGTACTTCAGGGTATTTATGATTTTAAAAAAGTCACTTGTGTAGAATGTGCTACACCTTTAATCCCAGAGTTCAGAAAGAAGGCAGAGGCAGGCAAATCCCTATGAGTTCAAAGCCAGCCTGCTCTACATGGGAAATCCAGCCCAGCCAGGAATTTGTAATTACAAACAAAACAAAAAAACTACCTCATTCCATCCAGCAGTGTAAACATGAGCTTCTCCTGAGCCCAGAGCCAGAGTGAGGATGTTCGGGAATAGGCTCAGGTGTACATAATAGTCACCATGGAAACAGGGCCAGGAGACATTAAAACTGAGGACGAGATGGGAATCAGCTCAGCATCAGGTGAACTGCAAACCTTTCATTGCTGTTGCTCACGACTCAGGAAACTGAGGGTCTCAGAGACAGCCCGTTAGGTTGTGGTTAGAGTAGGCAAGGGTGACATTAGGTCTTGTGGTTGACCCAGAGAATAGTGTTTACAGATTAATTCTTCATTCCAGCATTGCACAATCTTTTGAAAAGCCTTAAAAGCATTGTAACTTTCATTCTTATTAATAATCAAAATGATATTCAGACACCTAAGTGGAAGTCCAAATTAACCAAGCTAACTTACGGCAGAGACTCCTGATCTTGTGATTCTTAGTCTGTTTAGAGAAAGAGTAGGGCAGAATAATTAAACTATCGACTTGGGGTCCGGGGTAGCTCAGTGGTAGATCACTTGCCTTGCATGCACAAGGCCTTGAGTTCAATCCCTAGTACCAGAGGGGTGGGGAAAAGCAGCATTGGCGTTGGAGTTGGACGCCCTGAGATTAATATCCACTTGGGAACCGTGAGTGGTGGTTCACACATTTAAGCCAAGCACCCAATAGGCTGAAGCTTGAAGGTTACAGGATCAGCCTGGACTACAAGTGAGACTTGTCTCTAAACAAACAAACGCAAACAAGCAAACAAGCCTGGTTTTGTAGTATGGCCTTAAATCTGTACTTAGCTTCTTTGTGACTGAGTTTCCTCATCTATAAGATGTGAGTGTCAAGTGGATTATTGCAGGTAAAGTACCAGAGCAGCATTCTGCTCACGGTAAGCACTCAGTCCACGGCAGCCACTGTTTTACCAGAGTCCTGCTTTACTGTACTGTTTCCCCGTTTGGAAAGAAAGCATGCTCAGTAAACAACGCTGAGATCACTTGTCTCATCTGCGACTGGGTCGCTTTGGAAACTTGTTCTTTTTCTCTGTAGTGAATCAGTACAGTCAATGACAAAGAGAACCTCTGCTCCCTTTTCCTGGGAGTTGCCAAAGTGAATGGAATGATATCCACCTAGCATGCTGAGCTGCTCGAAGGATTCAAGTTTCCTGCTTAGGCTAGCCACGGCTCATGGGAAGGTCTTGGCTAGACTGTCATGCCTAGAGTTAGAGCTGGATTTTCAGTTCTTTCTGTATTACTCTTCAGCTCTATTCTTCCCACTAATGATTCTTCTGGCCCCTGTTCTAAATCTCATTCTCTCCCACACCCTCATGGCCCTCACTCCTGGTGAGCACATAAACACGTTTAAGTTTGAGCTTAAAAAGCAGGCAATGTTGATGGCCTGTCCACCTGCTCCCCCTCCGCCTCTTTCCCTTGGTTGGAACTGAACCTATGGCCTTGTGCTTGCTTGGTTAGTGTTACACATTGAGATGCAGCCTTCTTGAGTCCTCTGTACCCACTCGCTCTGCTTCCTCAGCGATAGCAACCTTGTGATCCGAGGTGATCACAGACTGTAATCAAATGATCGCTCACCATCACCACAAAGTACAATCAGGGTTACAAATGAAAACTTCAGATGCTAGAAGAGAGTTTGGATAAAGAGGGATAAAAGAAGATTCTCATCATTTGACTGAGATTAGAAAGAAGCAGTGCTGACAAGGAGGAGAATGGGGAGTCGTAGTAACATCAGTCATGAACATGACTCTCTTTGAGGTTTACATTACACTTCTCCCTCTCCCTTCTTCCTCTTTTCTCTCAGAGTCTCACTATGTAGCCCTGGGTAACCTGGAATTAACTAAATTACTATGAAATCTAGACCAAGCTGCCCCCAATTTCTTGGGATTCTCTTGCCCCTGTCCCCTGAATACAAGCCTATCTTATTTAATTTGTTAAAAGATATTTTTTTTATGTTATATGCATGGGTGTATGTATATATGTCCACTATATGTGTGCCTGGTACCCACAGAGGCCAGAGGGTGTTCTATTCCCTAGAACTGGAGTTGGGAATGGTTCTGACCTACCAGGTTGGGGCTGGGAACCAAATCTTCATGCTCTATAAGAGCAGCAAGTGCTCTTAAACCCTGAGCTGTCACTCTACCCCTCCCCCCCTTTAACTTTTTTAGGAGCATGGAGAGGTAAACATTAAGCCCATTTCACAGATAAGAAAATGAAGACACTGATAGAATACCTTACCCACATCACTGAAATGGGAAAGGAATGCCTCAGCTCAGTGTGACAGGAATTTTGCCCCGGTGCCTGTTGTTTACACAGCTGCTGGGATCTGAACTCAGGGCCTCACATTTGTACAATAAGCACTTTACCCACCGAGCCATCTCCCCAGTCCCTGAGGTGACTGATTTACTGCAACTTGGATATATCTTTTACTCCTTGAGGCTCCTTACAAAATGGTCATCAATGATCTTTTTTTTTTTTTTTTTTTTTTTTTTTTGGTTTTTCAAGACAGGGTTTCTCTGTATAGCTCTGGCTGTCCTGGAACTCACTTGGTAATGATCTTATTTTTATTCTAGCAGCTACTTACTGTCCCTCTTGGCATTGGTGACAACTCTTTGCTTATGGTCTCCATACTCGTTTGTTTTGTTTTGTTTTCAGTTCCTGTGATCCTTTCTTCTCTGTTTCTTTTCTGCTTATCACTTGGTGTTGTGTTTTGTCTAGGCCTTTTCTTATTCCGTGTCTCTTTTCTGGACCATCTTATTCTCTGGGCAGCTTGAGTGACATCTTTAATCCATCAGAATGACAGAGAACATTCACCTGCTGAAATCCTTAAGGGCTTTGTAGCAAAGCTTACATGCCATTACATGTGTATTTCTCCAGTTTTACCTCATCGCTCCTTAGTTTATATCATAACCACATGGGACTCTAGACATTTCCCAATATGTGTGAGATTTTTGAAGATGCTTATTCATAGTGGCACAGGCCTGTAATGCAAGCATTCAAAGGCAGAGGTGGGAGGTTAGAAAGTCACCCAGGCCAACTTGACGGCATAGAGAATTCAAAGCTGGTCTGGCTACAGAGTCTGTCTGAAAACATTGTGGGAGCAACATTTGGACTTGCTATTTCATCTAGATCACTCCCCATCCTTTCTGTGTTGGTTTCAACTTCAATGTCACTTTTTGCTATGTTTGAAATAAGATCTTTGTATGTAGGTCCAGTTGGCCTGAAACTCAATGTGTAGGTCTTGCTGGGATTTGAAGTTGTGATTCTCATGCCTCTGCCTCAATTCTGGGATTACAGTGGTGCGTCATCCAAAACTCCATACTGGATCATCATTGACTAATGGTCACGTTATCTTTCAAGCTGTGAGCACCACGAAGAAAGATAACACCCCCGTTTCATAGGCTTGTAGATATCTGTGCAACAAAGTAATGCATGAGAGAGAAGACCTTGGGAGGGAAGAGGGTTCTGTATTGGAATTAGATTAAAGTGACATTTTTCATATTAAATGGTGTGACCCCATTGTTTGTGTGATAGTGCTGGGGATGAAATTCAGGGACTCGTGCATGCTAGGCAGATGTTCTACCACTGAGTCACGCCCCCAGCTTCTTTCCCAGTTATTTTATCTCCAATCTGTGTTCCATCATTTAAGCAGCAGAAAGCTAGACTGCTCTCTGAATAGGCTCACTACCAAGATACCCAAATATCTGAGTTAAATTCTTAACATTTAAAAGCTATACCAAGGTCACGTGAGTGGTGCATTCCTATAGTTCCAGCTACTCAGTAGACTCTGAGACAGGAGGATTGCTTGAGCCTCGAAGCGTGTCTCAAATCAAATCCAATTGAATCGAATTAAATGAAATCTACCGCAGGAAGGTATTCTTGAGACATTTGGCTCTTCAGTTGTAAAAGTCAGGTGCTTTAGAGAGATTTTCTTTTTTCTTTCTTTCTTTCTTTCTTTCTTTCTTTCTTTCTTTCTTTCTTTCGTTCTTTCTTTCTTTTTTTTTTTTTTGCCAGAAGTTTCCTTTAAATATCAAGAGACAGACAGATCCAGTAAGCCTAAAGTTCAGCGATTATTCCATCATCTGTTGATTGGAAAAGGCATGTGGAACTTCACACAGAAAATATGACAGTTTCTGGGACTGGAGCAGCACTGAAAAGGCTGAGGACAGGGGAGCAAGAGTGTCTCCATGACCTTGACACAGCCAAGCAGTGGTGGACAGAAAAGGCGTGGACTCTACTCCATGCCTGGAACTCTAAGAAGACACGGTCTGTCAAAATACCTGATGCAGTAGTGGGAAATGGTCTCAGAGAATCAGGTGGACTGTCTGTGTAGACCTGTGTAGGCAAAGGTCTGGGGGAATCCTCCCTATTGACCCCGCCCTACTCTTTCATCTCATCCTCTAAACCTGGATCTCCTTGGCTCCTTGATATTTGGAGGAAAGTTTGAAAAGTTCCTTAGTACCCATCCCCTTAGAAGTATATACAGTGTGTTGGGACACGATGGGAACTAAAAGTCGGGATGCTTGTGGGGTTAGTGTGTGAATGGCCCAGGCCAGGATCCAGATGGGAGTTCAGCAGTCACAGGACGAGCTGTGGTGGCAGTTAGAAACCATCACTGTGCTTCAGCTACTAAGCCCACAGAAGCCACCTGGTAGGGACCTCCACTGTAGACTCAGTGGTCTCGCCATCCAGTGGTCAAGCTCACCTGAAGGAAGCCACAATTTATCAGACAAGGGAGAGAGAAATGTGCGACTTGGCCGTGTTGCTCCTTCCTTGGTGTTAGAGTGACATAGAACCTCTCAAGTAGACAACCTCAAGAATGGAGCTGGTAAGGGAATCCTAAGAGACAGAGTTTCAAGCCTAAGACTGCGGGTTGTCTTGACTTTGTCAGCCTCATTCTTTTTCATTCATAGAAATGGGGGCTGAGAAATAAAATTACATTCTTTCCCACATGAGTCTTTGATTTGTGATTCTAAACAAGCCTGCTGCCCAAGGAAAGGTCTGAAAAGTGAGCTCCCAGGGGAGCACACACCTGCAGAGAATGGGCTAATTAACTGTAACTTGTATAGACCAGGATGCCAGTGTGCCAGCTTGCCAGCTTCAGGCATGACTTGCAAAGGATCGACATGTGTTGGAAAGCAAGTCTGCACAAGAGACTGCAGGTAATGTTTTATTCCAGTGTGGTCTTCTGATAGATGGGGGCAGTTGCCAGAGGGCTTAGAAGGACCGAAAAGAGTCCCACTGTAAGCTTTCTTTTATGAAGTAGGAAAGTTTTGGGACCTAGGAACCCCCAAGGGCTGTGTTCTGCTCTAAGCAGTGCTTTGAGCGCATGCTGGTATTGACTAAATGGGGAAACTGGAAGTAGAGGACACTGAGATATTACATCCATTTATCTCTGCCCAGTTTGGATTCGAAACAGCACTTACTTATTATGTTCCATCCCTGCCAAACTATTTTTAACTTGAAAACCTAAATGCCATTAAAAACTGGGCTCATCCGAATGATCTTGACCCACCTAAGAGCGGGCTGGGATCAACCATGATATCCGCAACGTTCACCTGTCAATAGTGAACCATTTCTTCCTTCTAAAAAGCGCATGCCATTAACCCCTGGGAGGATGGAGACCCAGGGAAAGTATCTGCTCTCAATCATATCGTGGAAATACATTTGGCAGCATCTATTTACTAATAATAGCTGAAGGGAAGTTGTTGACGGCTCCTCCGTTAAGCTGTACTGGAATTTGTGAGTTGTTCTGGGAAACCTACAGTGCCCATATCCACAAAGAGTCAGTTTTCCATATAGCTTTGAAGCCGTAGACATTTAGGCCAGTTTTCAGGGTCTTGGCCCTATTCACTCACATTGTGGTATACTTAGCTATTCTATTACTTGCATCTGAAACTTCGTCCTGGCAAGGACAACAGACTGTGCTCTCATAGGCCGATGAGACAGATGACCTGAGCCTGACACAGGCTTGTTCGAACTCTGGTCTATCACTTTCTAGTTGAGTGACATTAGAAAAGGAACGAGCTTGTCTGAGTCTGAATTTCCTCATCTATAAACAAACTGGATAGTTTTGGAGAAGGATGCTGTGGTGAGAAATTAAATAAAACATGGCAGGTATGAGACACCAGGTGCCAGATACGCACTCAACAATGTTTGCCTAGTATCAT
This sequence comes from Mus pahari, assembly GCF_900095145.1. Classification (NCBI taxonomy): domain Eukaryota; kingdom Metazoa; phylum Chordata; class Mammalia; order Rodentia; family Muridae; genus Mus; species Mus pahari. Next base: position 116,109,057 of record NC_034590.1, on the reverse strand, counting down.
TATTTTGCATATGGAGGCAAAATTTGCCTTCAGGAAAACGTAATATATGAAAATTTAGATTTGTATGAAAGGCGAATAGGGGAGGTTTGTGTATTAGATAAAGATTGTCCAGGTCTGGCCTGGTGGAGCTCAAGCCTGTAAGACCAGCTGCTTGGGAGACTGGGGTGCGATGAGAGGCTCTTGGCCTGCCTGGCCCAAAAAGTGAACTCAGGGCCAGCCTGGGCAACATAGTAAGACAGAGCTTGTTTCAAAAATAAAAACTGAAATGAGGAGCAGAATGCAGCTTAGGGGTAGAGTGCTTGCCCAGCATGTATGGAGCCCCGGGTTCAGTCCAGCCCCCATTTCCATTCATGAAAGAACTGATAACAGGGTTTTTAAAGGAGTCAACTTCTCTGTCTAAAATGATTTGATACACAGAACTGGTTATACAATGTTTTAGGGATACAACATGTGTGCCAGGCTCAGGTCATCTATAATACAGTCATTCAGGCCAGGTCTGAACTACTGTGACAGGTTAACAATAACCATCCCAAAGTACTCCCCAGGGCCTTTTATGATGGGATTAGATGGATTCTCTGTGGTTTCAAAGGACAGATCTGTGACTAATGAGTGGAAGACATGGGGCTAGGGAAATGGGAAAAGATGGTAGCTCCTATGATGGAAAACACCTTCCAAACCACTGCTTTCCAAAGTGCAATGGTTTGTGGTGGCAAATTTCCTAATGTAAGACATTCAAGTAGACGATAGCTATCAACCCGAGTAAGGGACGGCTTAACTATTGTAGGAAATGGGGACGTGGAGTAGGTCAAGTGTTTCCCAGTCTTAAGTACACTGTGCAAGCTGGCAGATTCTCTGCCTTGGATACCCCTTGGATTCTAGGAAAAGACAGGAAAGAGAGTGGCTGTCCAGGCAGAGGGAAGGAATTGGAACATTGCTTCTCTAGCTGGGAAATACTGGATTAAATGGCCTCTAAAATTGTTTGTACTTTAAACACCCTAACTCTTATATTGTGTCATAGATGCTATTTTAACTATATTCCTTGGCAATACTTCTATTTTAATTGTGGGAGATTAGAATTTAACATCTGAAGTAAGTGGTGAGGAAGGAGGCAGTCATCCAGGCCCTTCAGGGTTCTGATCCTATAGCCTTTTCTCAACTTGTGAAAATGACAGCTGGGGAGAGAAAAGACAGCCATGAAAGCCAGAGCGGAATAAAATAAAGTCTCCTTTAGAGTGAGTGAAAGTCAGCTCCACTATATTCCAGCTCACTGGCTTTAAGATTTTGTAGGCCCAAGTTCCTGCTAAAGTGCTTTGGAATGCTGGTCTCAAAGACTGACCCAATACTGACTTATGGCACTAACATCTTCTTAATGGGTCTCCTAGAAGATGAATCTTTGTCCCTATTTGCCTACTTGTCTTTCAAATCTAGCTGACTGTTTGACCTTTAGACCAATAGGCTTACATGTGACCAGATTACTCAGCTGCTTCCATACCTTGGTCACAAAGCCAGCTTCCTTTCTAGTGTGTCTTAGCTGGCCAGACAAATCCAGTTCCGTTTAAAGAGAAGGTAAAAAGCCAGTTATGGAGAAAGGAACCCTTTGTGACATTGTGATTTTGTAGGGTTTTTTTTGTTTTGTTTTGTTTTGTTTTTGTTTTTTTCCAGAAAAGGGGAATTGATAGGAAAAGCAAAGACCTGAAATCTCCTGGCTGGCCCTGCACCTGCTACTGGTACATGAAAAATCAGACTGTGTGAAGGGTGACTCAGCCAGGAAAGACAGGAAGCCACGCCGTACCACAGCCAGTCATGTTAAGAAGGAGAAGAAGAAAAGCATAGGGAATGGGGGCGGAGAGGAAACTATTTTAGTTACGTAAGCCTTGGTATTGCCCTTTGCCTGCAAATCTTAGAGAACAGATGTAGCCATGAACTGGTATGGAAGTCAGCACCACTATGACCTCTGGTGCTCCCGAACGTATCCCTCTGAGGGAGCATCCCTATATGACCTCTGATGGGAAGTCAGTGGTGAGGTTGCCCCAGATTCTATGCTCCAGGTGGAGAAGTCCTCAAGAAGGTGAAGGAATGAGCTAATCTGAGCTCATGGCCCCATTTGCAAGGATGTGATTAGTAAAGAGGCACCTGGGACCTGCTCCATTTCAGGAAACCCGGTTATGGGAACTGGGGGTGGGGTGGGGGACAGACTTTTCTCAGGACCTGAGAGAAGTAGTTAACCCTTTCTAATTGTCTATGTGGGAAACAGCTTCTTGTAACAAGTTGCTTGTTTCCCACGGGAGCAAGTCCTCAAACGAACCCTTTCTACAACAGTTTATCAAGGAGGGTTCCAGGGATACTTTCAATCTAAATTCCTAAGGTCGATCTCTTTCAGGACATGTGAATGATCTGGAGGAACTTGAGAGTAAGGAATGATCTAAGGAGTTTCTGGAATACATATAGAGAACACATAGAAAACGGGAGAGGCAGCTTAACTGTCTCTAGAATGTCGCTGCCGGGCAGTATTGTTTATGGCATTCTAGACCCAGTCAAGCTGCATTTTTGTCTTTTGGGGGGGGGGGTTTCAGAGTCAATCTGGGGCTTTTAGAGTAGAGTCTTTACTGTCCAGGCAGGGGTTTGTGTCTCAGAACAATCAGTATCAGAAGCAGACATGAAACACAAATCCAGTTTCTGAGTAGGCAGAAGAATGACAACACAACCAGCCCCATACGGTCTCGGGGTCAGTGAGAACTGGTCCCTGAAAACATGCCAAGTAAGGTGCCAAAGGTCAGGACTGTAATATTTACAGTTATGCACAAAGGCTTCTCCGTTGACCTGGTTGACTGTATGACCTGACCTTAGCTGGTCATTTAATTTCTTTGGTCCTCACACATCTTAATCTACTGATGATAAGTGGTCCCCCTCAGCAGTCCCTTCTGATTGTAGCATTTACTGGCCAGAGAAAAGAGTCTGAGTATGCATGGTTTCATAACATGGCATCCAACAGCATATAACTACTACATCCGGACAGGCTGGCAACACAGACTGAGTGAGAAAGCCCAGGGGAAGCTGTCCTGGTCTGTGACAGATGAGAGTATCGCTTGACTTGGTTCTTTGGATCTTGTAGAGGGGGTTAGCATTTTATGGTAACATCAATAATCTCACAGTACAGACCTGCCAGGCAGCTAGGCAGGTGGCACCCAGGTGGGAGAAACACTGGGTAGCTGTAGAGAAGTGCGAAGAGGACTTAAGAGATGCGTTTGTTTTAAGATTCTGGCTTGACATTTACAAACTGGGTGTTAAACAGCCTATCCCTGGAGCCTCATTTTCATTGTTTATAATACCTGTTACATAGATGATTACTCTTAACAAGTGGAGCTAAAAAGAAGTAGAGTGTGGATAGCACAGAGTCAGGGCTCAGCAAATGTATCAGACCTCGCCTATTATATGAATAAAAGACACGGGAGTCCTGAAGGTGGACCCTCATATCAAAGGCTCCCCCAACTCTGATCTAGATTTAATATCGAAAGCACTCTCTCCCTGGCCACCTTTGTTAGGTACATGCCTACATATAGAAAAGTGTTGGGTGTTCCCTGTCCCTTTATCCCTGAGGCTCATTCCAAGGAGGAGGACTGGAAGCCAAGACAACCAACTCACCTGAAGTACTTTGCCATTAGCTATCGTTCCTCTGCCCTTCATCTCCAGTGGTATTTTCAAAGAGGAGCATTTCTGCTGAGCTGACATTTTCAAAGGGAAATATTTTTAAAAAGAGATGCGAAAAGGAGGGAAAAACTCCAGCGACTTCCCAAATGCCAGCTTTTTATCAATTCTGATGATTAAAATGAATATTCCAGAATTAAAAGTCACCTCTCCAGCATTTCTAGCTGTGAACTCCTGAGCTGGGGACCAGGGGCAAGAGCTCTGAGTGCACTGGAAAAGGGTGTACTTCAGGTCCCAAGAGACATGTTCTTTAAAGGAGCACCGAGGTTGTGTACTGGGCAGGCCCTCTGCCAGCGCCACAGCCTGTTCTGTCTAATCCCAGCTTCTGCAGAGGAAGAATTTTCTCTAAAGGAAAGCGGCCAACGCCCTGTTCCACCCTTCTCCTTGGGTAACTCGTTGCCAGGCAAGAATCTCTCACACCAGCATCTTCTTTTGGCAGCCCAAGGAACAATCTGTCAGATTCCCGATAGTTGTGAGCCTAAGAGTCCATCTCACTAAACCCGTTCTGCGCCTGTAGGACTGTCTCCCTTGCTTCCAGCTAGAGACACTCAGAGCTGCTTGTCAGCCACACGTTCTGTGAAGTCAAACGTGGGGGGGAAGGAAGGGTCTGGTGGGAACTGGGCAGCTCCTAGGATCCTCCTGGAATAGACTGGGGAGAGGCTTGGGGACAAGTTGCCAGATACACAATAGTACCTGCAGTTTTGAACTTCAAAATAATTTTCTTAGTATTTGCAACAAATCTTATTGCATGGCACACATAATACGGGGTAAAAAGATCGTTCACCTAAAATTCAGTTTTAATTGGCCACCCATATTTCCCTCTGTTAGATGTGGGAAGTGGAGCCTGGTCCCAGGCACCGCCCGCAGAACAGAAGGCAAAGCCATCTGGGGTCTAGAGCCAGCTTGGGGATCCTGCACTACGCAGCCGCAGCTTTCCAGGGAGCAGCCCTGGAAAACGCCAAGGGCGGACAGAGCGCTTTGAAAAGGGCCGAGGGCCGTGTCTTGGCGAGACCGTGGGAAAGTCTCAGGAGCTGTCGCCGCCCGGCCTCTTCCCGGCTCGCCTCCAACCTTGGCAGATGCGCCACCTGTCCTCCCGCCCACCCGCCTACGGATGCGGGCCGCCTCGCGCAGCTCCCGCAGTGCGCAGGCGCGAGGGCTGGGGGCGGGGCGGACGCGCGGTCGGGCGGGAAGGGACGGGCCCGGCGTGGGCGCCCTCCCGGGTCGAAGCCCTAGCTGAGGAGGAGGTTGTGACCAACTGGCAGTCCCGAGAGCTGCAGCCGCTCTCCTTACGGAATGGAGAGGACGGCTTTGGCTGTCTGCGAGGTGATGCTGGGAAGGGAGAGAAAGACACTTCTGAGAGGAGGGCGTTGTGAGGAGACCCTCGAAGTTTGGGCTTAGGGTTCTGGCAGTTCCCTGAGGTGGAGGAGAAAATGCCGTGAATGGCTAGACAAATTAAAACCCCTCTTTTTTGGGGACAGTGGGAAGGGCCTGAGGTATGAGGTACAGGACCACCCATCAGCCTCGTGGGTCCTTTCTGAGGAACCGGTGTGTTCCGGGCTTTGCCTGTATCCACCTCAAGCCGAGGACCTGGAGGGTCACCAACTATGGTGATGCCAGATCTGGGGTGATTCTGAGAGGAAGCTCGGAGGTCGGCCAACTGGATTTTTAGCGTTTTCTACCCACCGGTGGTGAGAGGGCAATGTGCCATCATGAAAGGGGTCAGGTGGTAGGCAAAGGGGCACCAAGCCGTAGGAGAAGGTGTGATATTCTCTCGGGGAAGCCACCGTGAGGTGTGGAAGGTTGAATCCAGGGCTCATACGTACATACATACATACATACATACATACATATTCCTATACATGTGGACAGGGGGGAACTGTTTAGTTCTGGAAGATGGCATTGAATGAATACCTGGGCCAGCTAGCTACATGTGTTCACACCATTGCTAAACTTGGCAGCCATTACCTAATGGGACACTTAACTCCAGGCTTTCTAAAGAACACTGCACAAATGAATACAGAATTATAGGTTCTGAGATAACTTAGAATATTCCTGATTCTTGGTGTCTTCTTTGTCATCGTCAAAGGAAGTTGGGGGATTAGATTTTACAAGATGACAGAACCTGGGATGGAACCCAGGGCTCTGACTCATCCACCAGTCAGTATTCTTTTCCCAACTGCTATCATTACACATAAAGGCAATGGAAAAAAATCTGAACAGGGAGAGCACAGGAAATATTGTGAAGGAAGATGTTAGACTGTACAAGTGTCCGGAAACCATCTTCATAATCTCTGGTACAAATTGGGATCTTACTTCTCAAATTTGTTTACTCAGAGCTCCCTGCCTTAAAAAAAAAAAAAAAAAAAAAAAAAAAAAAAAGGTGTTGGCTAAGAGTTTTGTTGATTTTCGGCCTTCTACAGTTTGATTCCCAGCATGCTGGTGGCAATGCGCCATGTGACCTCCATGGGCAACAAACATGGTCAATGTATGTATATACTGACAAAACACTCATGCACATAACAATGAGTATTTTAGGACATTATGGTAACTTATGCCTTTAATCCCAGCATTTAGGAGGCAGTGGCAGGTGGATCTGTGAGTTTGAGGCCAGCTTGGTCTCACATTGTCAGACCAAGTTGTGAGGTACCCTATGGGTGGTGGAACTGAACTCTGGTCTTCTGCAAGAACAGCCAAGTGCTCTTAACCTTAGAGCCATTTCTCCAGTCCCTTTCCAACATTCGCAAATAACATAGCTAAGTATTTATCTTATTTTGACCTTCAAAAATGTTTATTTAATGAATGACAAAGATAATTCATAACTAGATACCACTCTTTTTCATAGTTGGCTTTTATTTGGGCAAGAAAATAAAAACAAATTACAGTCCTTTTTTTTTTAAATTTTTGTTTCTAGGTGAACTTACCCAGCAACTTATTTTCTTAATTTCCTGTCTTGGTGTGCAATATATTGAATTATACTGTCTACTTATGTATTTTTTGTGTTTAGATGCCATGATCTGAGCAAATGTAACTCTGTCATTTCATAAGCAGGAATACAGTATTTTATAATAGAGTTTTAACTTTATCATACAAATTTGCTAGGACCATGATTTTAAAGATTATGTTTTATCTGAACTGTGCTCTTTTCAGATTTTAAGATATTTAATAATCCACTGGAAAAGTGAAGCAGGAGCAGCAAAGGAAACATTGCTGGATGGGCAACTAGTGATTTCCATAGAAGCATTATGTTCTAAGCACCTGCCAGATTCTCTGCATTGCATAATAACTAGTAAGTGAATTATCTGTTTTGGTTTTTTATGTGATGCATATCATAGTTTGTATAAAAATTTTAGTTTGTCACAGTCTCATTTCTAGTGTAGTTATAAAGCGAAATGACTTTTAATAGATATTCGGTATTATATTTGTAAGTGTGCAATATAGGGAAGATAAATAGGATTATAGCTTTCTTAAATTAAAATTTCCCCAAAACAATTTTACTTTTGCTCTTAGTTTTATCTTTTTCACAACAAAATCATATCGATTTTACCTTTTTTGGCAATTGCAAAAAGGGGGGCAAAAATAAAGGGGGGTAAAAATAAAACAAATGATGGTGTATATTTTTATCCCCAAACCCCATTGCATGGGCATTTTGAGTGTAATGGACTTCTTCAACGTGTCAGGCATAGATGGCATTTGCATTTATATATCTTCCGGTAGTTATGTTTGTAATCTATCAAGAAAAAAGGTGATATGCACTTGGCATAGTGTGTCATTACAGAAACATATTTGGAGAGCAAGACTTTCTAGTTATTTGATTTCTCAAAATAGTTAACATTCAGTATATATTCTAGATTTTTCTGTGTATGTGTGCACAGTTACTGGCTTTTTAAAGAAACAGTGGCACATACCTTTAATCCCAGCGTTTGTGAGGTAGAGACTCCTCTCTTAAGTTCTAGGCCAGCCTGGTCCATAGGATGAGTTCCAAGACAGTGCTATGGAGAGAAACCCTACCTCAAAAAAATTTTAAAAAGAAAAAAAAAAAAGAAACGTAATTGGTATATTATAGTCTCATGTGCTTTTTAGTAAAGTGGTCAGTGTTTTATGTTAGCATGTAGAGATCTACTTCATTAATTTCTTTCTTTTTCTTTTCTTTTCTTTTTGTTTTTTTTTTTGGGGGGGGAGGGTTTTTTGAGACAGGGTTTCTCAATATAGCCCTGGCTGTCCTGGAACTCACTTTGTAGACCAGGCTGGCCTCGAACTCAGAAATCCACCTGCCTCTGCATCCCAAGTGCTGGGATTAAAGGTGTGTGCCACCACTGCCCAGCCATTAATTTCTTGAAACACACAACTTCCTTTGTTTTAGATTTTATCAGTTATATAGGTATACAATTTTAATAATGTGATAGTTCAGACCAAGCATGTTGGGTCACAACACTTGGGAGGCCAAGGTTAGGAGGACTGTTTTGAATCTGAGGTCAGCCTGGTATATATAATGAGGTCCAGATCAGCCTAGGCTGAGAGTGCCCATAACCAGAACTTACTTAGATTCTAAATGGGTATGGTGAACTGCTTATAGGTAGAGCCTTGGGAGGCAGAGACTAGGGTTCCCAGAACCAAACTGGTTAGTGAAACTAGCAATATGGGTGAGCTCTGGGTTCAGAAGACCCTACCTCATAGAATAAAATGGAAGAGCAGTTGAAGAAGATCGCTAACATCAATCTTGGTCCTTCACACACATGCACACACACACACACACACACACACACACACACACACACACACATATATATATATATATATATATATATATATATATATATATATATATATAT
>NC_034590.1:116095532-116100208 GCF_900095145.1 Mus pahari | reverse complement strand
GTTGTGAGCCACCATGTGGTTGCTGGGAATTGAACTCAGGACCTCTGGAAGAGCAGTCAGTGCTCTTAACCACTGAGCCATCTCTCCAGCCCTTTTTTTTTTTTTTTTCAGACAGGGTTTCTCTGTGTAGCCCTGGCTGACCTGGAACTCACTCTGTAGACCAGGCTGGCCTTGAACTCAGAATTCCTCCTGCCTCTGCCTCCCAAGTGCTGGGATTAAAGGCGTGCGCCACTACGCCCCGCTAAGACTAATACTTTTAACCATATTATTTGGTTGTTTTTAATTACCTGTTTCTAAACTTATTTGTAATGTATTATCTTTTTCATTAAAAATGTTCATTTTTAGTTTTGTGTTTGTTTCTGTGTGTAGGGATGTCCATACCTAGGAGGCTAAAGATGATGGAGTCTTCTGGAGCTCCAGTTAAAGAAGTTGTGAACTGCCCACTTGGTTTCTGGGAACTGAACTCTGCTTCTTTATAAGAGCCCTAAGCACTATTAGCTGCTGAGCCATCTCTCTAGCACCTTAAAATTTTTAAAAGGCATCATTATTACTGGCTTTTGTTTGTTTGTTTTGTTTTCTTGAGACAGGGTTTCCCTATGTTGCCCTGGCTGTCCTGGAACTCACTCTGTAGACCAGCTAGCCTTGAACTCAGAGTTCTATCTGCCTCTGCCAACTTGAGTGCTGGGATCAAAGGCACGTGCCACCACCACTCAGAGCTGTTATTATTGGCTTTTAAAGAAAGGGCCTTGTGTGGTCCAGGTTGATATATGACTCTACATATAGCCAAGGGTAACCCTAAACTTGGGCTCCTCCTTCCTTTATTTCCAGAGTACTAGAGTTACAGGTATATGCTACCACAGCCGGTTTATATGCTGCTGGGGATCCATGATACTTGTTCATACTCAGCATTCTACCTACTAAGCTATAGCATCAGTCTCTTCTTTTGATTTTCTGAGATAGGCTGGCACTGTGTGGCCCAGATTGTTCTTGAACTCCTAGCAGTACTCCTGCCTTAGCCTTGTGAGCGGTAGGGTTATGAGCTTAAGCCACCATGCTGGCTCCAACGTGTTCTAATTTTGGTACTTTCTGTAGCTGATACATAACTCTTTATTTTGGGGTCTTTTCTCTATCATTAATCAGAGTGTTTCTTGATTTATTTTCCTCTTATGTTGGATTTTGTTTTCTGAGTCCCAATTTCTTTATTTCTTGGCTTACTCACTGTTGTGACGGCTATTAAGTTTCAGCAGCTTCCTGACAAAGAGGGTTGGGAAGGTAAATTTCTTGAGATTCTGTATTTCTGAAAGTGTCTTCATTCCATACCTTTAGTAACTTAGTTGTTGCTGTTGGAAATCCTGAAGTTTTTATAATTATTCTGTACATGACCTATTTCTCTTTTTCTCCCTGTGAGCTTATATAATACTTTTTTAAACCTTTGTTTTATTAGATATAATAGATAATTTTGAAATTTCAGTGTTTTTCCTTTATTTTACCGCCAGGTTTTGTGTGTGTGTGTGTGTGTGTGTGTGTGTGTGTGTGTGTATGGACTTTTTTTTTTTTTTCCGAGACAGGGTTTCTCTGTATAGCTTTGGCTGTCCTGGAACTTACTTGGTAGACCAGGCTGGCTTCGAACTCAGAAATCCGCCTGCCTCTGCCTCCCGAGTGCTGGGATTAAAGGCCTGCGCCACCAGGCCCGGCGTGTATGGACTTTTTAAAATGTAGAATCCAAGATATTTCAGCCTGTGGCTTCATGTTTCCCTGGATCCTCTAGTATCTCCCCATTCAGCCAAGGATAGAGAAGGAGAAACAGGTTTATGTTTAAGAGTAGGCTTGGAAATGACATGGGTTACCTTCGTTCCCCTTATTCTGGCCAAGACTTAGTCTCCTTGTCATGATTGCTCTGCATTTGCCGAGGAGCCTATAAAACACAGCCTATCTAACTGTGCTCAGGAAGAGTGGCTGAGGACCCACAGTCCCTGCTCTATGTTCTGACAATGCATGGTGCTGTTCTTGCCGCAGATCACTTTCTCTCCAATGTGCCCGGTGCCCAGCCCTTTTCATGGACATCGGGTCCTTTGGGTGTGGTATATTTTGCTTGCAGTTCTACAAAAGATTCTATTATTTAGATAGTGGATTTGTGGAATTTTCTTTTCTAAAATTTTCTCCCCTATTTTCGTGTTTTCTATTTTCCTCCAGTTTTTCTTCTCTTTGTTGAGGAAACCTCATTTTTGTTCAACATCAGTCTTGTTATGTCTTTGCTTTTAGAATGGTCAGATCTTCCATCTTGAGGGATAAAGGCCTAACTGCTAACATTTCTGAAGCAAAGGAGAGAGGAGGGTTAGTTATCACTGTGCTCTGTTTAGAGTCACTAAAGAATTGAAGAATTGTTCTTAAAAGACAATTCTTGTTTTCATCACAGAGGCTCATACTTCAGTGTATTCAGAGAACAGCTTCTCCGTGCATCAGGTTTTGTTGTTGTTGTTGTTGTTTTTTTTTTCGAGACAGGGTTTCTGTATAGCCCTGGCGGTCCTGGAACTCACTTTGTAGACCAGGCTGGCCTGGAACTCAGAAATCTGCCTGCCTCTGCCTCCTGAGTGCTGGGATTAAAGGCGTGCACTACCACAATCTTGAAAAGAGAAGTAAAGTTCTAATTAAATTCAGTATATAAAGGGGACAAAACATTGGCTCTTTTTTGAAATCTAGGTACAAATATTTTTTAACCTGACCAACTGGTAAAATATCTTCTATTTTACAGTAAAATTAGTTCAGAGAAGGGCCAATATTTTAATTGAGTCTTAAATTCAGCATTAGTTACTGGCATCTTGTACTCTGATCAATAGCTGCAGTTTGGAGTGTTCCATAATCATGGTCTTTCATGTAGAATAGCATCTAAAGGAACAGTCCTGGTGTTGATTATAGGTGCTAAATATAGGTGAAAAGAACTGCCCATGGCATCATCAACCCCCACATAGTCATTGTACCTTAAAATACCTCTTTTGCCCTCTATTTATACTGAACTCATTAATAAGATCTCCCTTTAATATTCTGTAGCTAAATGCAATATTTCCAGAGTCCCACTGATCTTTGTAATTGCCTCACTTTGTTGTGTGTTTTTTTCTTATAGTTGCTTCTACTGGAAGTGTTTGTGGTGGTTTGAACTTCAAGAAGTTTCTACAAGGTAAACAATTCCTAACTTCCCTGAGGCTAAAGCTCTCTCTGTAAAAGAGGTTGGTATTTTCTGAAATAGATTTATTCTAAAAGATAGAATTTCCTGGTTTTGTAAATAAAAATATAGGCTGCCCACTTAAGTTTGATTTTCAGAGAAACATTGGGTTTTCAAAGATAATTTATTTTTCAGTTATGTGTGTGTTTCTGTATGTGTGTATGTACGTCACGTGTGTGGGTGTGTGCAAAGTTTGAGGAAGAAATCAGATCTGATGCTGACGATTATGAGTTGCCCAACAGAGGCACTGAGAACTGAACTCAGCTCCTCTGGAAGAGTAGTCCATGTTCTTAACCCCTGAGCCATCTCTCCAGACCCAGGTACTTGTGGTTCAGTGTAAGTGCTCATGTGGTAATACTTCATACTGTACTTTTCTCTGACAATTCCACTGAAGCAATAGAGCGGAATAGACTTAGGAATGGGCATGACATCCAGGTAACTGTAGATTTTCTGACTATTCTCTGTACAGCTCAGGCAAACATTTCCCAGATATTAAAGAAGATTTGTTCCTATATAATTTAGATAAGGAATGTACCATAAATGTTTCTTTCCTGTTAATAATATAGTAATATTTTTCTCTAGATTATATGTCGACATTAGTATGTTTTAGGAACTTAAATGTTTTATGTTTTTAAAACTTTAGTGTGTGTGTGTGTGTGTGTGTGTGTGTGTGTGTGTAGATCAGAGAATAACTTTTTTGAGTTGGTCCTTTCCTTCCACTGTGGAGATTCTGGGACTGGACTTGGACTGTCACACTTGGCAGCAAGCTCATTTACCCACTGAGCAGGTTAGTCTCGCCAGCTGCAGTTTAGGAGCTTTTGATGATTGTGGGTTTAATGAATTCTTCTTTCCTTTGACTTATGAATAATCTGTACTTATTTTAAAGAGACCAAAACGATCTGAGAACTGTTGTGCTTCTATTTTTATCTTCTGTGGTTGTTTGGTTTTAAAATATTAGTCAGTGTACATGCTTTTCTAATTATAAAAATGTAAATTTTACTGAGTTTTTGTTTTGGTGTTGGGGATGCAACCCAGGGCCGCACACACGCTAGGCAGATGCTGTTATTACTTTTTGTGGTACTAGGGATGGAACCCTAGGTTTGCGTATGCTCGGCACGTGTCTTACCGCAGAGAAGCATCACCATCTCCTGTTAGTTGTTTGGTTTTGTATTTAATAACATACAACATTTTATCAGTTTTATTAATAATTTGATTGTTATAATTAAGATGGTTTTAGAATTTTACTTTTTAAGACTGGGAAGGTGGCTGAGCAGTTAAGAGCACACTGGATGCTCTTACAGAGGACTGAGGTTTAATTCCTAGCACCCACACGATCGCTCACAACTCTCTGTTACTTCAGTTCTAGTCTGACTCCCTCTTCTGCTCTCTGAGCACCAAGCATGCACTTTAATCCCAGCACTCGGGAGGCAGAGGCAGGAGGATTTCTGAGTTTGAG
>NC_034590.1:116087080-116095409 GCF_900095145.1 Mus pahari | reverse complement strand
ACACACACACACACACACACACACACACAAAATTAAAAATTAAAAAAGAAAAATAAATTTAAAAAAAAGAAAAACCCGAATCTTAACAAAAGAATTTACTTTTAATACTCTAGTTATGTGTACATTGCAGGTACTTTTAACTAGACACACATATCTCATTCTGTCAGTTACATTTTGATAATATAAACAGGGAGTTGGAGTGACATTAACGTTCATAATATTTTTATTTAAATTACAAATTAAATAAAAAGTAAGCTTTTATTTAAAGTTGTCATGGGAACTGATCTGCGACTTCATGAGGAAATCATCTACTTTTTATGGCTTCTAGTGGTTACTTACTAGTTATTTACTGGTTCGTTATCAAGCATCTAATTTTGCCTGTCTCCTTCCCCTTCGTAACAGCCGTCTTGAGATTTGAGTTTCTTAGTGTCTGCAGTGTGTACACTTTGGGGGACAACTGACCACACTTGTGGAGCTAGACCATACTTGGCCAAAGCAGCATACCCCAGGGAACAGTATGCCTGCTCATCCTGCAAGGTTGTATAGCCAAGCACTGCTCTTAGAACCAGAGCCTTTTCCTTGGAAGTAAACCCTATGTTTATACAACCCAAGTTCTAATTTTTATTTTTATTTAGATTTTTATTTATTTTTATTTTATGTACCTTTGTATTTTGCCTGCTTGTATGTGTATGCGAGTGTGTTGGGTCCTCTAGAACTGGAGTTACAGACAGTTGTGAACTGCCATGTGGGTGCTGGGAATTGAACCCGGAGTCCCTGGTTAAAGCATCAAGTATTCTTAACTGCTGAGCCATCTCTCCAGTCACAAGTTCTAAGTTTTAAAGAGATAATGAGGAAAAAATACTCTTATTATGTTAATGTGATATAACATATTTTATTGAGATAGGGTCTCATGGAGAAGCGGCCTTGAAGTGATTTTTTCTTTTAGCCCCTGAACAGATACTCTGAAAGTTTGAGTAGAGTGTTCTTCCTTTAGTGATAATCACAGTAATTATTCCAGTGAGCATTTTTTACACTTTAGGCCTGTACTTACTACAAAGGAGCTTTTTGTTTGTTTTGGTTTCTTGAGACAGTCTCTGTCTTATGTAGCTTCTTACCTGCCTCTGCCCTCTTAAGACTGGGATTAAAGTCATGTGCCTGGCTCCCATACTTACATTTCTTTGTTGTTGTTTTTGAAAAACAATGCCCAATTTATGGGGCTCTGGGATGGGACCCTTGGCCCCTTGAATGCTAAGCAAGCACACTACCAACTAAGCTATATCCACAGCTCAGTTCCCACTTACACTTTAGTCATTCTGTCCTGACGTCTCCTAAGCCACCCTGAAGAAAAAAGGCATCAGCTTACCGTCCTGAAGAGTTCCTGTGCTTCCAACACTTTTGGGAGTGTTGAATCCAGTTTAAAAGTTGTGGATTGTGACTGGACATGGTGGTACATGCCTGTGATCCTAGCACTTGAGAGGTGGAGACAGGAGAACGAGAAGTTTAAAGACATCCTTGGCAACCTAGTGAATTTGAGACCAGCCAAGTCTAGGTAAAACCCTGTCTCAAAAACCCAGTCCCCTCCCCTCCCAAAAAAGAACCACAGAATAGTTGCCTCAAATCATCTCTCTTCATTATTCTTAGTTGCTTTTGTGTGTGGGGGGGGAAGAATTATTTTCATGGGATGATACAAAGAATGAAAAGATCATTTCGCTGCAGATGATATGTGTGAAAATGCTTTGGAAGAAGAATAAATTCCATACAGACAGAGGGAGTATGTTATGAGCATTGGGAAGGTGATAGTGTTTTCTGTAATATCAACTCATACTTAATATGTGTACAAGGAGCGGTCAGATTATAGGTAAGGCTGCTTCAACTAATATTTGTGAAAGTGCTTTAAAAAATGAAAAGCCTGTAACAACAAAGGAGTCAGTTTATTGCATTGTTACTGGTAGGGAGGAGGCATCATGTACCACTTATAAAGCAACCACGTTTTTATACAAAGCTTAGGTAGTGTCACGGTGACTTAGATTTAACTGTTAATTGTGGAAGCTCAAACCCCTTCGTTTAATATATTTTTATATGATTGTGATACAGAGTAAATGGCCCTTTTTGCAGATACGAAATGTTATGGATCAATAACAGTAAAAATTGCCAGTCATGCTTAGTAGCCAACTTCAGCTTCATTCTTCAGTTGCTAGGGCTCATAATACTAACCTCCATTCCATAATGCTTTTTATTCATACTAATTAGTAGCATAAATTGCTCACTGAAGCTCACAAAGGAAATTGGCTAAGACTAAGGCTTGAATCCCTTAGCTCCCTGGCTTATGCACCATTAATTATGTCTTTATTACTATTATTATTTATTTAACATTCCTGTAACACTGTTAGCAAACTGCTTTAAATTGGTCCACTGTCCTTGCACTGTTTAATTAGCTATCAGGGAGCTCCTGGCAAGCTGGTTCACTAATCACCAGGGTCCAGAATTGTATATCTTTACAAAATTAGAGGTGTACCTCTGAATTCAGTGTGACAGCACTGTCATCTTCATCCCTTACTCTTTGGCGTCTTCTGTCTGGATAGTCTTCCGATATTTCTCTAAATAGACTCACATTTTACTCTAGGTTAATAGACAGTGGACCAAGGCAACTCCCTAGTGTCCTACCTGTTTTGGCTTCTTTTCTTTTTATCCTTTTACAATTCCTGACGATTCTTGCTTTAAATCAGCAAGCTTTTGTTGACTGACTGCTGTGCTGTGAAGTGACAGGAAGGAAAGACAGCTCTGAAAATACAACGTGGTGTTAAGGGCTCTAGTAGAGCTGCGTTCACAGAGCTTTTGTGGTGGTCCAGAGGATTGTCTCAAAGCTCAGTCACACATGTGCCTTTCTTCTTTTAGTTGATATGCATCATTATTCTATGTTAATTTCAGATAGCTTTCCTGATTTTTTTAGTGTGTGTGTTTGTGGGGGTGTGCACCTGCACATGTGTGTGCGTGTGCTGGGGAAGAGATGCACATGCCATGGCATACATGTGTAGGTTAGAAGATAACCTTCAGGAGTTGGTTCTTTCCTTCCAGCATATAGGTACTAAAAATCAATCTCAGGGCTCCATACTAAGCGGCAGACATCTTTACCCACTTAGCTGGCTCACTGGCTTTTGCTGTCCTGCTTTTAAACTTTATTGTTTTATTTTGCTGGAGATATTTTTTTCCTTCTTCTATCACTGACATGTCATTAAACACCAATGGAAAAACTTGTCAAGTAAACTACTCTCAAATTTGTGTAATATGTGTTTCTAAATTCCTGTTTGATGTATCTATTCTTTAGAGAAGTCAATACTCTTACAATTCTCTAGGGTTAGAAATCTTGCCTTTTTTCAGAGGAGTGAATTTCTGTTTTCTTTTTTTTTTTCTTTTTTCTTTTTTTCTTTTTTTGTTTCTTTCTTTCCTTCTTTCTTTTTTTTCGAGACAGGGTTTCGCTGTGTAGCTCTGGCTGTCCTGGAACTCACTCTGTAGACCAGGCTGGCCTCAAACTCAGAGATCTGCCTGCCTCTGCCTCCCAAGTGCTGGGATTAAAGGCATGCACCACCACCGCCCAGCCTCAGTTTTCTTTTCTTCATCATATAACAAATTAATTTTTTGTTAATTATATCTGTAATATATAATTGTTTATTAAGTTTAGTAGTGCTTTTCGGTTCCTCTCTGAATTATTTCCTATTTGCTTAATTAAAGAACAAAAGAAAATCAAAGACCAGATTCGATGACACCTATCAATTAGAATAATCCCCCTGACTTTTTTTGTTTGTTTGTTTGGTTTTGGTTTTTTTTTTGTTTTTTTCAAGACAGGGTTTCTCTGTGTAGCCCTGGCTGTCCTGGAACTCACTTTGTAGACCAGACTGGCCTCGAACTCAGAAATATGTCTGCTTCTGCCTCCCAATTGCTGGGGCAAAAGGCGTGCACCACCACTGCCCGGCTCCCCTTGACTTTTAAGAGCAGTGGACACTGTGTTGGATAGTTTTATGTTAACTTGATTCAAGTTAGTTCCATCGAGGGAGCTTCAATTAAGAAAATGCCTCCCTAAGAGTAGACTGTAGACAAGTCTGTAGGGTGTATTATTATTATTATTATTATTATTATTATTATTATTGATCGAAGTGTGATAGCCATGCCCGTTGTGGGTGGTCCTGGGTTCTGTAAGAAAGCTGGCTGAGCAAGCCATAAGGAAAAGGCCAGTCAGCAGCACTCCTCCATGGCCTCAGCATCAGCTCTGCCCCCAAGTAACCACCTAGTTGAGTTCTTGACTTTCCTCAGTGGATGGTGACTGGGTTATTTATGTAAGCAAAATAAATCCCTTTCCTCCCCTTCAACACTGTATTTAGCTGCTAATATATATATATATATATATATATATATATATATATATATATATATATAAACAGCTGAATTACTTCTGTGATATATGTCTGTTTAGTAAAACATGATTTTTCCAGTTTGTCCAACTTCCTAGACTCTAGAAACTCCTTCCTCTCCTGTCCTTCCTGAATCCTGCCAGTTAGTGGTCCGACAGATAGCAAAGACATTCTTACCTATATTTTGAAAACACTTTCTCCTTATTCTTGTGTTTATAATTAACTTCATTTAAATTATTTATTGCAGTCTTGGGGCTGGATGGAAGGCCTTCAGCATGCCAAGAGCAGAACTCTTGAACTACATCCCCGGTCCTCCATTTTTTTTTACTGGCATAATTCAATTCTATCCAGTTTGGCTAGACATTTTAAAAATACTTTTTTCTAACTCAGAAACATTTTATCTTTTAAATTTTTCCCAAAATCTAGATGAGAACACTCATCTTTCTGAGTAAAGGCTGTTTTGCTCTGCCATCAATGAGATGCGTTTTTTCCTCCTATTTTTGTGGTGCTCAGGATTAAATCCAGGACTTCTTACAAATGATAATGGAGAGCTCTTCTAATGAACTATTACAATCCCAGATTTCTTCCTGCTATTAGCCATTTAATTTTGAAAGTTTATTTGGAAAGTCAAGAAGAAATGATTAACTGAGCCAAGCTTGTTCAGCATTGAGAGAGGAGCTCAGGATGATCAATCTTTGAATTTTTAAATCTTATACCCAAAGAATAAAATTGTATTACAATTGAACATTTTAGAGGGTCGACAACTATAAGTCTGAGAGATTATCTAACAACCCTCTACCCAGCACCAGCTGCTCTCTTACAGCGGTAGCCTCTTCTCTCTATAACAGAAGGTTAAGGTCTTTGATAGCATTTTCAATTTTTGCAGTTTTGTGGCTATAATTATTTTTCTGGTGAAAAGATGTATAATTCAATTCAATCAGATTTTAACCAGAAATTAAGATGATTTTTATGGAAATAAAGATGATGAACTTTCTCCCATCCCTTTTATTTTTTATTTCCTTGAGAGTTTCACTAGGTAGCCTTGCCTGACATGAAATATACTATGTATTGTGCAGACAAGGCTGGCCTCAAATCCACAGAGCTCTATGTTTTTTCCTGCCTCTCTAGTGCTGGGGTTAAAGGCAAGAGCCACCATGCCCAGCTCTCCTCTTCTTTAAGCAAGACATGACATCACTCATTTTTTTGAGAGGTAGGTCAGACCTGTTATCTGTTTCAGAGATGAGGAAATCCAGACTTACATCAGCTTGTTATCCTAAGTTTAAAGAGAAGAATTTTGTGGTTTTATAAATCACTAGTTATCCATTAAACCAGATAAGACCACGCTTTTGATACATTCTAAAGAGTTTCCGGCTGCCAAATTTGCCTTACACTAAGGAAGATTTTTATAAAGGTTGACTAAAGACCAGAGAAACTAAGATAAGTAGATTTCTGTGCTCTTTTGCTTCCCTTATTATTTCTTTTGTATATTTTGCCTGCATGTCTGTGTGTGCTTAGTACTGGAGGAGGCCAGAATTTTTTAGAGTTAAAGACAGTTGTAAGTAGTCACATGGGTGCTAGGAATCGAACCCAGGTCCCTTGGAAGAGCAGCCAATGCTTTTAACTACTGAGTTATCTCTCCAACACCCCCTTAATAGTTATTCTATCTTCATTTTTTTATTTTTGCAGCTCTATTTGTGCACCTCATGGTCAGTGCATGCGCCACCACGCCCAGCTAAATGCTACTATTTCTTGACACAACTTTTTCAGTTTTTTTGTTTGTTTGGTTTGGTTTTGGTTTTTCGAGGCAGGGTTTCTCTGTGTAGCCCTGGCTGTCCTGGAACTCACTTTGTAGACCAGGCTGGCCTGAAACTCAGAAATCTGCCTGCCTCTGCCTCCCAAGTGCTGGGATTAAAGGTGTGCACCACCATGCCTGGCTTTTGACACAGCTTTTAATGTTGCATCAGATCTTCATTTGAGACTTTAAAATGCATAGGGATCAGTAATTATGACTGCATGTTCACAGAACTCAGCCAGCCAAGAAGCTCATTAACCATGATGTGCTCAGGTCTTGGACAAAAAAAGGGGGGGGTTGCTGGGTCACAATACCACAGTGGGTCCACACAAAAGGAACATGGACTGAGAATTGGGTGTGTACAAATTCAATTGTCTTTTCAAGCCTTCACTTGCCTCTATACAGCCTCAACAGTCAGATTCATCAAATGTGACCTAAGCTGCTGCTTATGATCCAGTTGAACAGGGAAGCAGGGTTATACAACTGAGTAAGGAGGCAGGTTATTACAGATGAAGAGGGAGCAGGGTTATTACATACATGTGAACAAGGAGGCAGGTTTAACATTTTCTACGCGTACTATCAGTATTTACACTTAGACCAGAAAAGGTGGCTAGGCATTTGTTGGAACACGAGCCCTGCACCTTCCCCCACCCCAACCCCCAACCCCTGCCCCAAAGACTCTGACATTTTCCTATGGGTCTGAAGCTGTGTTGATGTCAGCAGCAAACATTAACTCAGGGCCCCTCTGTCCTCTATGACATTTTAAACTTAAGGTTTTTATGGTTTTAAGCACTGAGCACTCATTCTTACACGTACTATCAGTATTTACACTTAGACCAGAAAAGGTGTAAGTGTTTCTTACATGTGTAGTGTGAAAGTCAAAGATTGAAGTCTGGTGTCTTCTTCAGGCCCTCCACTGAACTTAAAGCTCATCACCCGTTGGTGGGACTGGCTGGCTAGCAGACTTCTGGGATCCCCTCTCATCTTTCTGAGCCATCTCCAGCCTGTCTGTGGCTTTGACAGTGTTCATCGAAAAATCCTAGTTGGGGTTTGCAGAGACTTTCACATCTTAAATTTTAGGAAAATTTGTCCATGCTTTTAAAGTATTTTTTTCTGTCTTAATTCTCCTTCTGGGACTTCTAGTATATATAGTTTAGACAGGTTTAAAGGTATTTAAGACTTTATTCATTTTTCTACAAAATTTTCAAATTTCTTTTTTCCCATTTTATTTATTCATTTATTGACTTATCCGGACCACAGCCCCCCTCTCCTCCCAGTTTCTCCCCACAACCCCTCCCTCCACACCCTCTTCTTCTTTTCCTCTGAGAAGGGGAGGCTTCCCTGGGTACCAACCTACTCTGGCACATCAAGTCACTGCAGGGCTGGCACATCATCTCCCACTGAGGCCAGACAAGGTGTCCCAGTTAAGGGAATGGGATTCAGAAGTAGTGACAGCCCCTGCTTCAGTTGTTGGGGGACTCACATGAAGACCAAGTTGTACATATGCTACATATGTTGGGGGGCCTAGATCCAGCCCCTGTATGCTCTTTAGTTGGTGGTTCAGTCTCTGGGAGCCTCTAGAGGTCCATGTTAGTTGACTGTTGGTCTTCCTGTGGAGTTCTATCCCCTCCTGGTTCCTCAATACTTCCCTCAGCTCCTCCACTTCCAGAGCTCTGTTTAATGTTTGACTGTGGGTCTCTACATCTGCTTCAGTCAGCTGCTAGGTGGAGCCTCTTAGAGGACAGTTATGCTAGCCTCTTGTCTGCAAGCATAACAGGTTGTCAGTAATAGTGTCAGGAATTGGTTCTTGCCCATGGGATGGGTTTAGAGTTGGGCTGGTCTTTGGTTGGTCATTCCCTTAGTCTCTGCTCTATCTTTCTCCCTGTACTTCTTGTAGGAAGGACAGATTTGGGGTTGAAGGTTTTGTGGGTGAGTTGGTGTCCTTATCCATTCACTGAGAGTCCTGCCTGGCTACAGGAGGCAGACACTTCAGGCTCCATATCCCTCACCACTAACTAGGAGTCTCAGAGTCACCCTCATAGACTCCCTGGAGCCCACCCCATCCCTGGTCTCTGGCAAGTCCTAGAGGTGCCTGCCCCCTACCAGCTGCCAATTTCTTTTTTTTTTTTTT
>NC_034590.1:116081673-116086475 GCF_900095145.1 Mus pahari | reverse complement strand
TGATGGCCGATTAGGCCATCATCTGCTACATATGCAGCTAGAGACTCAAGCTCAGGGGGTACTGGTTAGTTCATATTGTTGTTGCTGGATGATATTTTCTAGTTCCACCCATTTACCTGCAAAATGCATGATGTCCTTGTGTTTAATAGTTGCATAGTATTTCATTGTGTAAATGAACTGATTTTTTTTTTTTATCCATTCTTCGGTTGAGGGACATTTGGTTGTTTACAGTTTCTGGCTGTTACCATTCTTCTCTACGTGAGATGATATAGCTTTAGGGAAAAGATGATATCTTACAATGTTGTTCAGTCTGGCCTCAAACTCTTGCATCTGACAGTCCTCCTACCTTAACCTGATTGGCTGGGTTTACAGATGCATTACACCGGTCTTTAGTGATTTCAGTGGCTCTTCTTTCATGTCTACATTGCTGATGAACCAATCCAGTAAGTTCAATTTTTCAGTTATAGAATTCCCATGTGGTTTTTTCTTTGTTTTTTTCCTGTGAATGATACTTAGTTATCACTAAATTTTTATTACATTTATTTGTTTGTTTATGTATGTATCCAGATGTGTATGTGTGTTTGTGTGTATGGGCAAGTGTATGGGTATGTGTGTACCATAGTGTGCATGGAGATCAGATGTTGGCATATATTTTTCTCAACCTACTCTCCTCTAGCCCACCACCCACCAAAGGTAGTGGAAAAAGAAAAGTTATTAGGACACAGGGGAAGTAGACCTTTCTAGAAATAGTTCTTTGGAGGTGAGTCCAATCTTTAGTGTTGGGATATCAGCAGTCCAGCCTTCTAGCAAAACACCAACATGAATTAGAGACAGTCTAGTCCATTCAGTAGTCACCACTCGTGATTCAGCAGCTGTAGTCCAGTCCACTTACCAGACATCACACAGGAATCAGCAAGGCCAGTACAATCCATAAGAAACTGCAAGGCTCACCAACTAGTCTGGGTCACAGAAGCAGCAAGAAGCCACAGGAACCTCATGAGAAGTTCTTTGGCAAGTTTCTATCATGTCACCACCAAGAAAACTCAACAATGCAATGTAAGGTGAACCAGTACATGTGTGCTGTCAGTGAAGAGTAGCGAAGTGAAGCAGAGCAGACCGATGCTTCTACTCCCACTGTCTGTGGGGTCATGTTTATATTCCTTCTAAACATCACTCATCCTTTCACCTGTGTCTGCTTTAGCAAAACATCCTTTCACCTGTGTGCCACAGCAAAACATCACTTAACATAACTGATTTCCCAAAGAAACCAGACGTTTCCACTCCAGTCAGAGGATAAATTTTAAGTCAGTTCTCTTTCTACTTCATGGGTTCTGAGGACCCAAGCCAAGTTGTCAGGCTTGGCAGCAAGCACCTTTATCTACTGAACCATCTTGCCAGCTTTCATATTTATTTATATCAAAGCTCTGGGGAACTCTTAAAGGCACACACACACGTTTCAGCCTTGTGTTATATGTTGTTCTTATGTACTTTGTCTCAGTAAATGTTTACAAGCCAGCATTCTTCCAGTTTCCCGGATCCTCTTGCCCCCAGTTTCACTCAGGAAGGCAACGCCTGAAGCATTGCATCATGCACCACAGTCAGGATGCAGCTTCTGGGGTTCTTTTCCTTTAACTTTCATACAGCTTTTCAAGCTGCCTTAGGCAGAATTCTCCTCTGAACAGAAAGACTACATGCTTTTCACTGCATATTCTCTCCAAATCATGCACGAGTTTTCCGAGATTTGTATTGATAAGCTGGAATAAAAATGATATCTTTCTGACCACTCCCAGATGTGAAAACCTTGGCTGCTGTGATGTTGAACTCCTTCTGCTGGGCCTTGAGGTCCAGGTCTGTCTCTAGTTTGTCATCTGGGAGATACCCAACTTAGACTTGTCTGCTTTTTCCCTTGGTTGGGCTCATGATCTTGGCACTTGAGCATGACTCCATCTTTGGAATGCTGCCTTAGGAAAGGACCCATTTGATTTTCTGTAACGTTCATTTCTCTGCTGACATTTGGTTTGAGTATTTGAGCAGATTTATTTTTATGTTTCCTTCTACTGATGTAAAGTAATGAAGGAACTAAAAGAAAAGTAGGAAATCATGAAAAAAAAGGAAAAGTAGGAATTCAATTGTTTTGGTGAAGTTTCTCCACCATCAGAATAAGCCATGATTCTCAAAAGTGCAGTCACAGGATAGATAAGTTTATTAGTGTGTCACTTGAAAAGAATAGTGACAGAAGTCAGGTGGTGGTGGCACACACCTTAAATCCTAGCACTAAGGAGGCAGAGGCAGGTGGAGCTCTGATTTTGAGGCCAGTCTGATCTACAGGGTGAGTTCCAGGATAGCCAGAGCTACACAGAACAATCCTGTGGGGAAAAAAAAATCCTTTGCTTTTGCTTCTGAGTCTGTGAATTAATTAAGCTAACATTTAATTGGAACTATCTTTTATAAATGAACACATCTATAATAGAAACTTTAAAGTCTGCCTGAATTTAGCATCTGCTGTGCATGACTGTCTTCTGAGCCAAGAACTGCTGTCTTGGAGAGTTCACCTGCCTTAGGGTTTCGATTGCTGTGAAAAGACACCATAACCAACTCTTAATTTTTTTTAAAGATTTATTTATTATATGTAAATACACTGTAGCTGTCTTCAGACACTCTAGAAGAGGGTGTCAGATCCGGTTACTGGTGGTTATGAGCCACCATGTGGTTGCTGGGATTTGAACTCCGGACCTTCGGAAGAGCAGTTGGGTGATCTTACCCACTGAGCCATCTCACCAGCCCCCATAACCAACTCTTATAAAGGACAACATTTCATTGGCACTGGCTTACAGTTTCAAAGGTTTAGTCCATTATCATCATGGTGAGAAGCATCCAAGCCAACTAGAGGAGCCAAGAATTCTATACCTTGATCGAAGAGCAGCTAGGTGGAGGCAGTTCCATACTGGGTGGAGCTTAAGCACAGGAAACCTCAGAGCCCACCTCGACAGTGACACACTTCCTCCAACAAGGCCACATCTCCTAATAGCACCACTCCCCATGGGCCAAGCATTCAAACCCATGAGACTATGAGAACCATTCCTATTCAAACCACCACATCACTTGTGCCCCTTGAGAAAAGATTATCTATCACAGGTGGGCACGTTGACTGTTTACACCTCCTCATAGAGGGGCCAAAAGGATCACTATCCCCTCACATGAGTACCCAGTTGCCCCCTATGATGTATCCATATTAGACAAAACTGTGCCTTAATTGCATGAGGTCTTAGGGAGGGGCTAGAGTATATAGGAAGGGAAGACTAGAGGGGAAGAGCCTCCATTCCTGCTGGGTAAAGACTTTCCAGCCGGGTGTGGTGGCGCACGCCTTTAATCCCAGCACTCGGGAGGCAGAGGCAGGTGGATTTCTGTGAGTTCGAGGCCAGCCTGGTCTACAAAGTGAGTTCCAGAACAGCCAGGGCTATACAGAGAAACCCTGTCTCGAAAAACCAAAAACCAAAAAAAAAAAAAAAAAAGACTTTCCAGGAGCACCCACCCTCCTGTAAGTAACCCCTCATCTCTGCTCTGTAAAAAAAAACCCAGTAAACTCATTGGTTCCCAAGAATGAACTTTGGTAGAATCACGGTTCTGTTATTTGGACCTGAGGAGAAGGGGTAGATATTGTGTAGAACAATGGTGTAGTTTCTGATATGGAGACTGGGATAAATATCTGAAGGTGTGTGTTTGTGTTTGTGTTTGTGTGTGTGTGTGTTTACAAGGTGGTTGCAGAAGGAATTTTTATTTTTATTCAATGTTTTTCAAGACAAATTTTCTCTGTCTCATGTCTGTCCTCACTTTGTAGACCATGCTGGCCACAGAGATCCACTTGTCTTATCTTCCCAGTGCTGGGATTAAAGACATGTGCCACCACCTCCCTGCAGAGAGAATTTCAATATGGTTTGTCCCTAAAGGCTGTGACAGTGCAGAGATTAGTGAGACATGTAACTAAGGTAAGGCTGCTTCTCAGAGGGTGTGTAAATGCTAGGGCCCCAAGAGACAGTGTTACTGGGTTGTTGGTTGGACATGGTCATAGGAAAAAAAGAAACAAGAAGAAATTAGATATCCTGATGGTGAAGATTAAACCTGCAGGTGCAGATGGTGGTAATCAGGGAATACTCAGCCCCATAGCTGTTGGAGCTAGGAAAGTCTTCCAGACAAGCATTGAAGGAGCTAATTACAAGCATCAAGTTTCTTGGGGCATGTAATGTCTGCTCTAGTCCCTAGAATTGCAAACATCACACAATCAGAAACTAGCTGGCAAAATCGTGCTCCTGCTAGAGCATGAGGCAAATCATAGTCAGCTGCTGCAGACAGTCTGAAGCAGCCCCAATTCTCACACCTGGAATTAAAACAAAAACATTCTTGTAATATTTCTGTGTGTGTGTGTGTGTGTGTGTTTTTAAGCAGCCAAAATTCTGGAATTCTTACTACAGAGGTCCCTATGAATATTAGGGACTGGAAAACAAAAAAGAGCAGGTGCCACTAAGGAAACAGGATGTTGGAAGCAGTGTTTGACCCCCAGTTCTCCCGCTGAGACTGGGCTGTGTGTAGAGGAAAGTGATTCAGCGAGGACCATGAGGCTGGTGTGGAGCATAGGTGGCAATGCTGAGCCCTTGGTAGGGGCTTTGACTGATCTGTACTATACCAAGCCCTGTTTCTGTTGATCACCTCTTTCTGTCTGAACCTGTCTCTCTCTCTCTCTCTCTCTCTCTCTCTCTCTCTCTCTGTGTGTGTGTGTGTGTGTGTGTGTGTGTGTGTGTGTGTGT
>NC_034590.1:116080523-116081618 GCF_900095145.1 Mus pahari | reverse complement strand
TGTGTGTGTGTGTGTGTGTGTGTGTGTGTGTGTGTGTGTGTGTGTGTGTCTTTGTCTCTGTCTCTCTCTCAATCATACATGTCTTGGTTGATCTGAAACTCATGGCAATCCTCTTGCCTCAAGTGGTGTTGTTACAGGTGTGTATCGACTTGTGATCACTGCTATTTTTCTTGTTTATATTACCTTTTGTGCATATTTTGCAATTTTGTGTTTATTTGTTTGGTGTTAAATCAGGTCCCATGCTATAGTCCTGGCTGACCTGGTATTCACCAAGTATGCCAGAATGTCCTCAAACCTGAAGAAACGCTCTGACCTCAGTCTCAGGAGTGCTAGGGTTACAGCAGTGGTTCTCAAACTTCCTAATACTGTGACCCTTTAATAAAATTCTCATGTTGTGGTGACCCCCAAACACAAAATTATTTCATTCCTACTTCATAATTGCATTTTTGCTACTGCTGTGAATTATAATATAAACATCTGATACTTGATCCCAAAGAGGTCTCCACTCACAGGTTGAGAACCACTGGATTGCAGGCATGTGCCACCACATCTGACTTGTACAATTTTATATCAGGCAATGCAGTCATATTCTATATCCTGTTATCTTCCTCAGGGTATTGATTTTTAATTTTATCAGACGAGCCACCTTGACCTTGTTCAGTCTTGCTTTTATACAGTTTAAGTCATAAGTTTAAGGAAAATCAAGACATTTTCCACAGTCCTGTACCTCCAGACCCTGTACTTTCATTGATTGAGAGGTCCCAAGAAATTGTTCTAGTGGGTGTTTATATTGGCACACAATTAAGATTTCTCCATCAACTTTAATCATTAAAGAGCTGTATGTAGAGGTAGTTTAATATTGATAATGTATCATTTTCTTCCTTTATATGACCTGCAAAAGTATCAAAAAATTTTTTTCAAGTCAGGATTTCTCTGTGTAGCCTTGGCTGTCCTGGAACTCAGTCTTTAGGCCATGCTGGCCTCTGTCTCCCAAGTTCTGAGACTAAAGGTTAGCAAGCACCTGACTCTACTGCCTGACAGTATCAATTCTGTTTTTTCTTTCCTTTCTTTCTTTCTTTCTTTCTTTCTTTCTTT
>NC_034590.1:116070736-116079703 GCF_900095145.1 Mus pahari | reverse complement strand
TCCTGTCAGCAAGCTCTTGTTGGCATCTGCAATAATGTCTGGGTTTGGTGGTTGTTTATGGGATGGATCCCTAGGTAGGGCAGTCTCTGGATGGTCATTCCTTCAGTCTCTGCTCCAGAAATATCAATTCTCTTTAAATGGCTGTGCTTGTTGGTTTAGTGGTACTTATCATAAAGGCTTGTTAATAGTAAACTTTTTTTTTTTTACATTTGTTTTGTGTAAGGTGTACATGTGGAAGTCAGAGGTCAATTTATCAGTCTTTATTCTTTCCATCTACCATATGGGTTCCGGGAATCAAACTCAAGGCAGCAGGCTTGGCTGCAAGTGCCCTTACCTGCTGAGCCATCTCTTTGACTCCTGATAAATATTCAAAATCAATCTCCTCTCCTCTTTAATTCTCTGTTCTTCTATGCTCTTCTCTTCTCCCCCATCTCTTGCTTTCCCTCACCCTTCCCCTCTCCCTATTTCCCCTCCCTTCTTTCCCTCCCTTCCTCTCTCCCTCCTCCCTCCCTTCCTTTTCTCTGCATGGGCTATAAATTGAACCAAGGACATTATACATGGTAACTAAGTGTTCTTCTGAGCTCTTGTTGCCAGATAAGTTTTTTGTGTGTTCGTTTTTGTATTTTTGGTTGTGTGTTTACCTTTAATGGCTGACCCATCTCTCCAGCCCAAGTTTCTTATTTTTTCATGGTAGTTACTTATCTTAAAAGTCCATATGGAGCTGGGGAAGAGACTCAATGAGAACCTGAGTTAGAATCCCCAGAACCCATGTGTAGGGAGCGAGTGTGGTCGGAGACGCCAAGATGGAGCCCTGGCTCTCTGCCCAGCCTCGTGACACCTCAGCTCATCGCAGGGCCCAGCGCAGGCGTACAACAGAGGTATGCCTCCTTGGGTGTGCAGCCTAATCTCACCACTCGTGGCCATCCGCTGTGGCCCTATCCCAGAGCCTTCTGGGCTCGTGTGCGACGTGTGGCGCATAGTGTGGTTGAGTGTGATTGGTTGAAAAGATCGGACATCAGCAGCCCTTGTGTATATATTAAGCTGGCCTGATTAAAAAAAAGCGGAAGCTGCTTCACCCGAACCTGGTGTATGCGTTTTCCTAGTCTCTGCCGGCCGGAGACATTGCAGCACCCATGTAAAAAGTTATTCTTTCATAACCCCATGGCTATAGGAGATGGAGACAGGAGGATGTGGTTTGGTTTGCTAGCTGCTAATCTAGCTCCAGATTCAGGGTAAGAACTGGTTCATGACAGTAAGGTAGAAAGTAATAGAACAGGGCACCTGACTCCTCAGCTGGTCTATGGGCACATGTATGTGTGCACACATATTTTAAAGTCCATACTAAGAGTATGAAGAATAAGAAGTTGAGGGTGTTGCTCAATGATAGAATATCAGGTCACCAGGCGTGCACAGCGAGTGCCCTTATCCACTGAGCTGTTGTCCTGGATCCTAGCTCATGTTTCTTTTGATTCATTTTATTTACTTATGGTTCCCATGACTTTTAGGGTTCTTTCCTTATCTTTGTTATTCTGAGTTTTGTTATGTTTAGATATGTGGCTTTTAAAACATTTTATTGTATATTTGTATGTATGTATTATGACTGTTCTCCAAGCCAAGTAACTGCCATCTTGGAGGATTCAGCTGTGCCCTTTGCAAAAGGATTGCCCCGGCTGAGCTTGCTGGCTGTTTACACCCCCTCATAGATGGGCAGAGTGTCCTGAGACTCAATTGCGTATCCAGCTGCACCCACCACCTATTGCAGGTAATTATCCTTTAATGGCTCTCAGCTCCAGAGAGGGGCTCTAGTATGTAGGTTGAGAAAGACTTAAGGTAGAAGGGGCTTCATCTGTGAGGATACAGGGAAGCTTTATCCCTGCTGAGTAAAGGCTTTTCCAGGTGTGGCCTGTTGGTGGAGGTCAGAGAATAACTATCTGGAGTCGTTATCTCTTTCCAACATGGGATCCAAGGATATAACTCCTGTGACCCAGGCTTGCAGGGCAAGCCTGTGGAACCATCCCACCAGCCCTATTTTGTTTGTTAGAAAATTAGACTTCTTTGTACCTGCCTAGCTTGTTCAAATAGAAACATATATGTCTTTATCTTATAATAATAATTTTGTCAGTACTTCTCTTGGATCTATCTTAATGTTTTTTATTTTCTTCTTGATTGATATAAATTCCACATGTCATAATATGCTGTTTTGATGCTTTGATGTTCACCTGTTTTTCATATCTTTCAATAATTATCTAATTCATTATCTAATCATATGCTCTCAATTATCATCTAATTATAAATATTATGTAATTCCAGTATGTTCATCACCTAAAAAAAAAAAATCCTGAACCCAACAATAATCATTCTACTTGCCCTCAATCCCTGTGCCTTGGCAACATTAATTTATTTTTTTTCCCTCATTGATTTGCCTATTTTGAGCATTATGGAATTTGAGCATGGTTTATTAGGATTTCCTGTGTTACACTGTGTCTTTGTGTTTCTATTGCTGTAACAAAACATCATGACAAAAAGCAAGTTGGGGAGGGAAGGGTTTGTTTGATTTACACTTGCATGTCACTGTTATCACTGAAGGAAGTCTTGACAGATCTCAAACAAGGCAGGAACCTGGAGGCAGGAGCTGACACAGAAGTCATAGAGGGATGCTGTTTACTGGCTTGCTCAGTCTGCTTTCTTCCAGAACCCAGGACCAATTAGTCCAGGGATGGCACCACCCACAATGGGCTAGACCCTCTCCCATCAATAACTAAATAAGAAAATATCTTGCAGCCAGATCTTATGGAGGTGTTTTCTCAGTTAGGCCTTTCTCCTTTCAGATAACTCTAGTTTGTATGTCAAGTTGACTAGCCAGTGTGTACTTTATTTCTTTTTATGGTTGAAGTGATATCTTACATTTTGTTAAGCCCAGTGCTTATCATCATTTGTTAGATATTTGAGTTCCATTTTGTGTTATTATGAATAATATTGCTAAAAACATCATGCCCTAACTTTTGTTTTGATCTATTCTCATCCAGTTGAACCATTTATAAGTATTTTTAAACATTTATTTCTATTAAATTTATTCGTTTTGTGTATGGGTGTTTTGTCTGCATGAATTATATGTATCTCAAGAGTTACAGATGGTTATGAATCATCGTGCAGGTGCTGGGAGTCAAAGCCAGACCCACTGCAAGAGCACTAAGTGTTCTTAACCACTTAGCTATCTCTCCAGACCCCCATTTATGAGGTTTTAAGTTCAAACACTGTATCTTTAAATCCCAAGATTTCTAAAAATGTTTCTGTTAGTTTTGCTTTAATTTATTACAATGGATTCTTGTTTCATGGCTTCTTTTTCTTTGTTAGGGGTCTAGATATTTATTTTACAATGTCTCATTATTAGCTCTCAGGTACAGTGCTGTTGTTTGCTGTGTTATAAGTTTGATGGTATCAGGCTTCCTTGCTTAGTAATTTAGAGTCAGTTGCCCAGGATCTGTTTAGCTTGAAAATATCTCATGTTGACAACTGGTAGGTCAGAGGTCTTCAAGGTTGCTGAGCTCCATCCAGCCTTGCATGCTTGAATGGTATATGTCTTGGATTGTACTTTATCCTGGTAGTGACATCCAAAGCTCCTGCATCTCACTACTTGCGTTGTATAGTTCTGAGTCCTGTGGCTGCTTACATGACACTGCTAAAGACTTTGTCACACAGCAGTGATGTGGCTACCAGTTTCCTTTGCTCTAGCTATCCCTCAAGTGAGCAGGCAGTGCTTATTCATGCCCTGGTACATGCGTAGAGGTCAGAGGGCAATGTGCAGGAGTCCATTCTCTTTTTCCACTGTGTGGGGCCCAGGGATTGAACTCAGCTTGTCAGGCTTAGCAGCAAATAAGCCTTTTTTGTTATCCATTCTGGATTATTACATCTTGGTTTTACTTTTTTCCCACCATGAATGTGTTTTTATTAAATTTAAAAGTATTTGTTTTATAGTGTATGTTTGAACATGAACATGAGATTTCAACATCAGTTCAATTTATCTTGAAATAATATTTCTGATTCTTTCACCTTTATATATTTAACTCTGGCTGTTCTATCTTTATCTTGTTTGCTTGCCATTTCCTTTTGGAGTGTAGATTGAGATGTTTGGAATAGACTCTTTAAAAAGTACACAATTTGTTTTGTTTTCTAACACAATTTATTTTAAATGGTTATTAAGATTATTCTAAAGAATTCAGAGACATTTCCAGCCCCCTTTCTCCTGCATTGATGGTCCCTTCATTTCTGTACTATCTTACTATTTTAAACAGATGTCCCTTATTTCACAGAAAAGTAATTGAATCAGAAAAGGGAGGTTACTCTAAGTAAGACAGCCACTGGTAACCTAAAGACTTATGCAGAGTATCTGGGTTCAGTGGCAAGGTAACTGAGCTTCAGTGTAGTGTGAACTTGCTGCCATTTTATTTAGTGCTTTGTGGGATGAATTACACTCAAAGAACACAATGACCACAGAGTGGTCTCTATTAAAATGAAGGTCTAGGTTTTTATTTTGGGAAACACTTTTAAAAAAAAATAGTTAAAACATTATTATTTCAAGGCAAATTTAGTGATTAGACTTTTAAAGTTGAATTAACTCATTATAGTGCCTTTATTCCTAATTGTTCTGCAGGGGACTGTTTTATTAAAGTGGGAGGTTTTTGGTTTGGTTTGGTCTTGTTTTGTAACTCAGGTACAGGAAATAAAGAAGAATGATGGTGCATACTATGATATTCTCTTTGTTGTGGATAATCCATGCCCCTCCCAGCTGCTTTGTGGGAAGCTAGCTCTGAGTCAACACATACAAAACACAAAGAAGTTAATTCTTAACTCTTGTTAAGGGTTACAATAGTTTAAAAAGCACAAACCTGACACAGTCATTCTTGAACTTTTCTGTTTTCAGCTCTAAATTAATTCCCTTAATGGACTTGTGTTTATTAAGTAATAAGCCGATTTGTTAAAAAATGCAGGACTATCAGCTACAATGTTGGCACTGGACATGACTTTATGGAAACTGAAATTTCAGATTGGTTTAACTAATCTAAAGAATTACAGCCGGGCATGGTGGCGCACGCCTTTAATCCCAGCACTTGGGAGGCAGAAGCAGGCAGATTTCTGAGTTCGAGGCCAGCCTGGTCTACAGAGTGAGTTCCAGGACAGCTAGGGCTACACAGAGAAACCCTGTCTTGAAAAAAAAAAAGAAAGAAAAGGAGAAAAAGAAAAAAGAATTACAAACAGCTACCTTTCCTCTAGAAAGTAATTCTAAATGTTGAAACAATTTGCTGATGTATAACCAGTTCCCATATTTTGCTTTTTGCAGGTAATCTTTCATCAGGT
The DNA here is from genome assembly GCF_900095145.1 of Mus pahari. Taxonomy (NCBI): domain Eukaryota; kingdom Metazoa; phylum Chordata; class Mammalia; order Rodentia; family Muridae; genus Mus; species Mus pahari. Next base: position 116,074,348 of record NC_034590.1, on the reverse strand, counting down.
AAAGGCCTTCTTGGCTCCTCATGCAGTTCTTTTTTGTTGGCATTCCTTCTCATATAGAAATACAGCCTGTGCTACCCAGGCTTTCTGCAAAGCTGACTCTGGCTTCAGAGGACGGGGGCTGTCCTCAAGATACATCAGGCATAGCACCCTGCCAGATGACTTTTGAGGCAAGTTTTGTTGTGGTTCTATATACTCTGATCATTTGACTTATTTTTACGCAATTATAATTACAGGAAAGAAAGCCTGGCTCCATCATAGTTTGAAGGTAAAGTAAAATAAAGAAGCTGTGCAGACATTAAATGATCCAGGGGCTCCCCAAATCCTGCTGTCTGTGTTCTACTGAGAGGCTGGTAATTAGTTGACCTTCAGGGCTGCATTAGTCAAAGCTTCTATACAAAATATCATAGACTGGGTGGCTTAAGCAACAAAGATTTATTTTCTCACAGTTCTGTAGGCCAGAAATTCAAGATCAAGATGCCATCTGGGTCAGGTATGATGGTCTGTGCCTGTAATTGCTGTATTTTGGAGGCTAAGACATCAGTATCAACTGAGCACTGGAGCTAGGGTGGTGGATCTTCCAGTCGAATTAAACTTGAATTTCAGAGTCAGTGAGATGACTCATGAGAAAAGGCACCTGCCACCACACCTGTTGACCCGAGGTAGAAAGTGAGAACCAACAGCACAGACTGACCTCCACACATGCACACACATGATAAATAAATATAATAATAAAGTATTTTCAACAAAAATCTCATCTGAACAAATTTTTATTTATAGATTTTTATTTATTTATAGATATCTTTATAGCCCAGATTTAAGAGTATAATTGCCTTCTATGTTATCTTTAATGGTTTTCTGGTGTCCCATCTTTCCTTAGTTGAAAGTAATAGAGATCTAAAGAATTAGAATAATTTAGACATTCTCCCTAGGCCAGGCTTGGTGGCATACATTTGCAGTCCCAGCATTTGGAAGGTGGAGGCATGAGATCAGTTGAGAGGCAGCCTCAGCAACTTTGACGGTTCTAGGATGGCTTGAGCTTTATAAGAACCGGTCTCAAAACAAACAAAAACCAAAATCTTCCAGGAAGTTCTGGGAAATATGTTTTCATATTTGAATAACTACATATTCCTTGGGGACGGAACATGCACAATGTCAGGATAGCTGACTCCCTGGCTGTGCCTTATCTTCTTTAGGGGAATGAAAAGTAAACAGTCCAGAGCAATTAATTGTTAGTCAGCTCTGAACTGCTGATGTCAAGAAGCAATAAAAAGGTGATTCCAGTGAACCAAGGAAAGTGGTGCTAAGAAACAAGAGCATGTGAGCCAGCTGGAGCAAGTAATAACTCGCATGACTAACGTTTACAAACACTCAAAGCCCTGGCACCTCTATGAAATGGATAGGATATGGATTATCACTCCACTTTACAGATGGCAAACTTGAGATTCAGAGAATTGGGCTGACTTTCCTAGTGTCATTTGGAAGTGGAAGAAATAGAGCTTAATCCGTCTGATTCACAAGGGTCAATGCTAGTTCAATATTTATTCATTTAGAAGCCAGTGTCTGTTCAAATTAGTCACACTTAAATAGGTCTCATGGGTACACATTCTTAGGATGCAGTGTTTGATTCTAAGGTACTTGGAATGTGAAGGAAAGGTGCACATGTCAACAAATATTACAGAACAGTGTGGTGTGTGCCATAATGAGGAACACACTGAGTGCTGCCTAGCACAGAGGAAGGGCACCTAGCCCAGCCAGAAGGGGTTTCAGTCTAGAGGTCTTGAGATACTGAAAAGTAGATTTGAATTTAGGTCAGATAAGCTCCAGATATAGGGGGTTGTGACACTTGAGAAAGAATATTAAACTTTCTCTTTTTTTCTATTGCAAATCTGTTTCCCTAAGAAAAATCTATGTGTGATTAAATCAAATATTTAGAGTACATGTATAACATTTAAAGTACATATAATTTGGTTTATCAAAGAAGCCACTGGTAACACACTGGTGTTCATCTTTTCCAATTAGAGTGAGGCATTTTGGTTTAAAGCAGTGGTTCTCAACCCGTGGGTTGAAACCCATAGTGGTGTCAAGTGACACTTTCACAGGGGTAACATATCAGATATTTACTTTATGATTCATAAGAGTAGCAAAATTAAAGTTAGAAAGTAGCAATGAAAATAAATTTTATGGTTGGGGGTCTCTACAACATGGGGACTGTATTAAAGGGTTGTAACATTAGGAAGTGTACTGGCTGGTTTTGTGTGTCAACTTAACACAAGCTGGAGTTTTCACAGAGAAAGGAGCTTCAGTTGAGGAAATGCCTCCATGAGATCCAGTGATAAGGCATTTTCTCAATTAGTAATCAAAGGGGGAGGGCTCACTGTGGGTGGTGCCATCCCTGGGCTGGTAGTCTTGGGTTCTATAAGAAAACAAGCTGATTAAGGCAGAGGGAGCAAGTCAGTAAGTAACATCCCTCCATGGCCTCTGCATCAGGTCCTGTTTCCTGACCTGCTTGAGTTCCAGTTCTGACTTCCTTTGGTAATGAACAGCAACGTGGAAGTATAAGCTGAATAAACCCTTCCCTCCCCACCTTGCTTCCTGGTTATGATGTTTGTGCAGGAATAGAAACCCTGACTAAGACAATAAAGTTTAGAACTGCCTGTTTAAGTATTCAGAATCAGTTCTAAGATGTAACTATGGAAATAGTTAAAAATTAGTTGAAATCAAGATCATGGTCTTTGAAAAGGTCATGGAATTAAGACTAAATTGTTGCTTAATATGGTCATCTTATTGTCAGGCAGAATGCTGGGGGTTGAACCCAGGGCCTTGAGAATTCTGGATGAACAGTCAGTCACTGAGTTACACTCCTTGCTCCTTGGTCAGGTACTTGAATGTAAAATTCAGAAGAGCTCTGTGAGCTTAGTGATCAGGAGTAACTGTGCTGGAGATGAGAGGTAAAATAGTAATCCAGATGACATCCTCAAAGGAGCAAGGACTTCCTTAAAGTGTCATTTCTGTTATATCTCCCTGTCTTTAATATCATATAGCTATTAATAGGTATTTAAATGAAGAGTATGATAAGAGAGTGCCAAAGATTTCATTGTAGGACTGAAGGTGTGTGTGTGTGTGTGTGTGTGTGTGTGGTGTCAAATAGCAAGATTTACACCAAACACCAGTTGAAAACACTCATGGAAGGACTATACTAAATGATCTATTTAACTTGGTCATGTGAAGAAATTAATCTCTGGGAAATGTCTCATGTAAAAGCGATTGTGACTTTGATGTTATACGACTCTTTGCGTTAACACATCCTTCCAATGGAGTTTGATCTCACAAAACCTTATCTTAAAGAAATTTATCCAGATTTAAACCAAGTGTGGTAGCCAATATCTTTATTCCTAGCACTTGGGGGGGGGGGAGAGGCAGGAAGATCTCTGTGAGTTCAAGGCCAGCCTAGTCTACATATTGAGTTCCAGGACTGCCAGGACTAAACAAGCAAAAACAAACAAACAAGAACTTTATCCAGATCTATACTTATTTTTGGAATAGTACTAAATGATAAAATGGATGGCAATATGCACATATATATATATATATATATATATATATATATATATA
>NC_034590.1:116064189-116070261 GCF_900095145.1 Mus pahari | reverse complement strand
CAAATCCCAGCAACCACATGGTGGCTCACAACCATCCGTAACAAGATCTGACTCCCTCTTCTGGAGTGTCTGAAGACAGCTACAGTGTACTTAAATATAATAAATAAATAAATCTTTAAAAAAAAAAAGAACTCAAGAAACTAGACCTTAGCAAATAAAATAACCTGATTAAAAATAGGGTAAAGATCTAAATAGAGAATTCTCAAAAAAGGAATCTCAAAAAGCCAAGAAACATATAAAGAAATGTTCAGTATCCATAGCTATCACGGAAATGCAAATTAAAGCTGCTTTGAGGTTCCATCTTACAACTATCGAAATGGCAAAAATCAAAAACACAAGTAACAGCTCATGCTAGTGAGAATGAGGAGCAAAGGGAATATACCACCATTGTTATTGAGAGTGCAAACTTGCAAAAAAAAAAAAAACACTTTGGAAATCAATATGTCAGTTTCTCAAGAAATTAGGAATCGATCTACCTTAAGATGCAGCTATACCACTCCTGGGCCCATACCCAAAGGATGCTCCACAAGAACACTTCCTCAGCTATGTTCAAAGCAGCCATAGTCATAATAGCCATAATAACTGGAAACAACCTACATGTCTCTGAACTGAAGAATGGATAAAGAAAATGTAATTTACATAATGGAGTATTAGTCTGCTGTTAAAAAAATATATCATGAAATTTGCAGGCAAATAAATGAAACTAGAAAAAAAGTCATTCTGAATGAGGTAACCCAGACCCGGAAAGACACTCATAATATGTACTCATTAAGTGGATATTAGCTGTTAAGTAAATGATAATCATGCTACAATCTGCAGACCCAGAGGGACTAAGTAACAAGGAGGACTTGGTGGTGGGACTCATGGATCTGCTGAGAAAGGGGAGTGGGATACATTTGGCTCTGTGGGCTGTTGGGGATGGGAACAAGATGGATCAGGTAGGGGTGGAGAGAGAGGGAGAGGGAGAGGTAGAGGGAGTGGAGGAGAGGGAGGGAGAGAGAGAGAGAGAGAGAGAGAGAGAGAGAGAGAGAGAGAGAGAGAGAACAAACACTGGGAGAGACACTGGAAGGGGAGCATTTGGGAGATGAAGTAGAAACCTAGTGGAATAGAAACTCCTAGGAATCTACAAGGTGACCCTAGCTTAAGACTCCTAGTAATATGGGATATAGAGCCTGAACCAGCCATCTTCTGTAACTAGGCCATGCTTCCAGTGGAGGGGTTGGGACACCAGCCCAGCTATAAAACCTTCGACCTACAATTTGTCCTACCTGTATGTAAGATGTGCTAGGATAAAATTGGCACAGAACTTGTGGGAGTGGCAAACCACTGATTGATCCAACTTGAGACCCATACCACAAGAGGGAGGCCATGCCTGGAGGCCAGGAACCAGAGGCTGGGTTGCCCAGGGACCTAGGATAGCACCCAACACGACCTGGAAAAAAGTCAGTGAAATGATTCCTAATGATATTCTGCTGCATGTGTGGACTGGAGCGTAGCATAAGCACCAGAGAGGCTTCATCCAGCAACTGATGGGAGCAGATGCAGAGACCCACAAGCAAACATCAGGTGGAGCTCAGGAAATCCCACAGAAGAGGAAGAGGAAGGATTGGAGGAGCTGGAGGGATCAAGGACACCATGAGAAAGTGGCCCACAGAGTCAACTAACTAGGGCCTATAGGGGCTCACAGGAACAATCAGAGAACTTGCCTGGGCCCTCTGCATGTATGTTACAGTGTGGGAACAGGACTGTCTCTGACTGTTTTGCCTGCTTTTGGGACCCTTTTCCTCCTAGTGGGTTTCCTCATCCAGTCTTAATGGGAAGGGGTGTGCCTAGTCTTAGTGCAACTTGATACTCCATATTTGGTTGGTATCCCTGGGAGGAGACCTGCTCTTTTCTGAAGGGAAATGGAGGAGGAGTGGATCTGGAGGAGAGGAGAGGTACCAGAGACTGGGAGGAAAAGAGGGAGGGGAAACTGTAGTTGGGATGTATTATATAAGACAAGAAGAAAATATTTATACACAAACATCTATATTTATCCTTTGCATGTGAGTGTATTTGGATCTTTCTTTTTGTCTGCCTGTCTACCATCATCATCACCATCTATCTTACCTATACCTATCAAGAAGGAAGAGGAGAAAGAGAAAATGATACTTTCTTCTGGAGAATAGTTCAGAACACATGACTGCATTTGTTTATGTAAATAAACTTCTAAGCAGGGCACACAAGGTCCTGCCCCTTCCTGAGGATCCATGAGCAGTTAATGGCGTCTGGGTAAGGGAGAAACATCTTCTGTGGCGATATTGCTAAGTTGCTATGCTTCTGTATATAGCTGTCAGTAAACTCATTTGTAATTTTTTCAAAACTTATTTTTAATGATGGTTCTTAAATGCTTTAACCTCCCTTTTAGCCCACCACCCACCAGTTGTAGTGGAAAAGAAAGGATGTGGGGGAAGTGGACCTGTTTAGAAAGGGTTCTTTGGAGCAGCTCTCCAAAGAGTGTTGTCTGGAAATCGGCAGTTGAGTTCATAGGTTGCAGCAGCAGCAGCAGCTCCATTCACTTACAAACACCTCACAGAAGTATCAGCAGTCCAGTTCAATAGAGTTGTGGCAGCAGTGGCACTACCTAGCAAAGACAGCCAGGCCTCAGCCACGGCTGAGCCAAGCAAAGGCCAGCAAAGCAATCTCTCAGCAAAGTTAGGATCAGAGGAAGACATGAGACCAACGCACTGTACGGCTAACTCTGTAAGCTAGTTCAGCCCCGTCACTGCCAAGTCCTTTTCATACTCCCTCTAAGCATCACGTGTCTCAGCATGCCTCAGCATGTTTGTCTATCTCAGCTGACATCACTCTGCCAATCAGCCTGAGTCCATGGAAGTGGCAAGAAACTGCAGCACACCACCAGAAGATTTTTGGTGCGTTTCTCTTTATGAAGTACTGACAAATGCAGCTCAACTCCATAATGTAAGAAGGACCAATACATGTGTGTTGTTACCAAAGAATCTATCATCGCGTGTCCTTTCATGTGCTTGCTTTATCAGAACATCCATTCACTTGTGCCTGCTTCAGCGAAATGTTCTTTCATGAGTCTGCCTTAGTCTTTCACCTATGTCCACTTCAGCTAACCGGTCCTTCACATGTTTGCCCCAGCAAAACAACATCCAACTGATTTTCCAAAGAACCCTTAAATTTCCACTTTACTCATTGGTTCTTTTTGTTTTGTTTGTTTTTGTTGTTTTGTTTTGTTTTTGTTTTTCGTGACAGGGTTTCTCTGTGTAGCCCTGGCTGTCCTGGAACTCACTTTGTAGACCAGGCTGGTCTTGAACTCAAAAATTCACCTGCCTCTGCCTCCCGAGTGCTAGGATTAAAGGCGTGCGCCACCATGCCCGGCCTCACTTTTTAAAAAAGACATGAACATAGGAGGTGCAGGCAGAGTAGAAGACAGCCAAAGGCCACAGGCCCAGCCTGCTGCTCTATGGTGGATGCTACTAAACTGAACAAGTATGTGGTAGATAAATGGGAGAGAAAGAGAAGCAGCGTGGCTATGAAGAGAGGCAGAACAGGAATGGAACAGTGGTGAGGAACAGCTTGATGTGAGAGGCCGTGGTGATGTCTAGGCCTGCACTGCCACCAAGGACCGTGTCTAAGTCCATGGCCCTACTAAAACAGGAATCTGTGTTGATGTCCGTGGCCCATGTTTCCACCAAAGGCCGTGCTGCACTTGTGATCTGGGCTGCCATCTGAGGCCATGATGATGTCTGTGCTGAGCTGGTCCCACCCTATTGCTACTCCATGGAGGTACCAGTGGCAGCACTGATGCAGGAGAGCTGGCCACACTCCCTTGCCTGGGCAGCTCAGGAGAGCTGGTCCTGATGGTGTGGGTATGGGAGAGTTGTCAGGCTAACAAACTCAAATACCACCCAGGCCCAGAACCAGGGCTTCAAAATATCCTACTCTAACATCTACCCCACATATGAACTGCTGGAGCATGTGAAGGGGGCAGTACTACAGATCCAAAGTTTCAAGACGTCCATGCTCAGGACAACAGTGGGATATCTGAGAGGAGTCTCTATGAGGGTCCAGTATTGATGTTGTAGCAGAAGCCAGAGGCCTCAAACCAGACCAATGACTCAGTGCAGAGAACATTTGCAAGTAAAGCTGATGGAACAAAAGGGGTACACTGTGTGGCACACTATGACACACTACCGCTTCCACGGCAAGCTTTTTTTATTATTATTTTAATTTTTTGTGGGGAGGAGATTACCAGGGTGGGGGCAAATAGGAAAGGACTGGGAAATGAGTGGGATTGGGGTGTACGATGTGATATTCACAAAGAATCAATAAAACACTAATATAACTCATTTGCATATGTGGGTCTACAGAAATAAAACCTACAAATTAGAAAGGTTCATAGTTCAGTAGGAGAAATAAGTAATTTATATGACAATGTAAAAAGTTAAAAAAACAAAAAACTGGGCAGTAGTGGTGCACGTCTTTAATCCTAGCATTTGGGAGGCAGAGGCAGGCCGATTTCTGAGTTCGAGGGCAGCCTGCCTGGTCTACAGAGTGAGTTCCAGGACAGCCAGGGCTATACAGAGAAACCCTGTCTCAAAAAACAAACAAACAAACAAAAAACCAAACAAATAAAAAAAAGTTTTACAATTTAGATATATGAGATTCGAGAGAAACAGAAAACAGGTACTGCATCTAATCAGACTAGAAGCACCAAGCCAGTTATATTAGGTCAACAGAGAATAGTAGATTGTCCATCTATCTGTGTCAATTCCCTATCTTCCTTTTTTTGTACATTTCTCATTTTCCAAGTTACTTCTCCATGAATATCCCTAAACTGACCTAAATAGCCACTTCTATAGGAGGGAATGCCTACTTGGCTCATTTGCACTATTGGGGTTAAGGTTCTATTTTCTTGTTATAGGTTGATGAAAATTCTGGAAGTTTGATGACAGACTGTCTGGTTATAAAGCATTTTTTACGAAAAATCATCATAGTTCATCACAAGGTTAAGTTGTTTATTCTTTAAATATTATCAATTTATCTATGTTTTCTTTAAAACAAAACCAAAATGAGAACCTGAGTGACCCTGGATAGCCTAGAACTCAAAGGTCTGCTGCCCTTGGAGTATGGGATCAAAGGTATGAGCCACCACGCCAGCCTCACCTTAGTCTTGGTAGATCATGAACTTTAGGTGTTCTAGTTTAGAGGAACATATATATTGTTAGATAAGACCTAATGATTCCCTGAATTGCACTGGCATCTGTTGTATGGTTCCCTTTTCATGTCTAGCTTTATTAATTTGGGTCTTCTTTTTCTGTTAGTTAGTTTAGGCTAGGGCTTTATCTATCTTGTTTATCTTTATTTTTCTTTCTGTATAACTAATATTTGCCCTGATTGTGAGTGACTTCTTTCTGTCTGTTAACTTGGGGCTCATTCTTTCTCTGGGGCTCTAAGATATGATGTTCAGTAACTTCATTTCTTAGTTGTAGGCACTTGGAACTCTACACTTCTCTCGGAGGGCTGCAAGTATCCCATACTCCTCAGTGTGTTGTGTTAATTTTCATTTGTCTCTAGGAGTGTCTTTATCTCTTGATTTCTTCAAGAACTTTTTATCATTCTGTAGTGTGTTTGCATCATACTGTAGTTGTGTTGTCTATGTGTGTTCTACAGTTTTCTGTATTGTTGGTGTGAAATGTTAGCCTATTGTGATCAGATAGAACACAAAGAATTAATCAGTTTTCCTGTATTTGTTGGGACTTTCTTTGTGTCCAAACCTATGATGTATTTTAGAGAAAGTCACACAGGCTGTTCTGTATCTTGCAGCATTCTGTAGATTTTTGTTAAGTTCATTTATCTATGATGTCATTTGATTCTGATTATCTATTTTTGTTGAGATTGACTGTCACTCACATGGTGAGAGTATTGAAGGTACCCACCATTTTGTCCTGTAATTAATCTGTGACTTTACATTTAGTTACATTGTTTTTAGGAAACTGTGTGCACCTGTATTTGGAACATACAAGTTTTAGAATTGTTATATTCTTTTTTTTTTTTTTTTTT
>NC_034590.1:116062874-116064174 GCF_900095145.1 Mus pahari | reverse complement strand
GCTGTCCTGGAACTCACTCTGTAGACCAGGCTGGCCTCGAACTCAGAAATCCACCTGTCTCTGCCTCCTGAGTGCTGGGACTAAAGGCGTGTGCCACCACGCCCAGCTAGAATTGTTATATTCTTGACAGATGTTTTTCCTTAATCAGTGATTGCCTGTGTCTTTTCCCACTAGTTTTTGTTTGAAGTCTGTTTTGTCAGATATTAGAACAGCAACAGCTGCTGCTTTCCTAGGAGCATTTACTTGGATACTCAAATTATTTGGTTGTGGCTAGTGTGTGTGTGTCCATCTTCATAGTCCTCTCTCCTTATTTTATTTCTGTCCTTGTTGAATTCTTCCAGTTTCTCTTCAGACACATATTTTCTTTCTTTCCTGACCCATTCCTGGTGAGACTCTCTGGTATTCTTTTATTTGACTTGCTATGTTTTTTCCCTCCAGTGCTTCAGCTTGTTTTTCTTCAGTACTTCTGTTTGTGGAATTCCTCTTTTATAATAACCACTGCCTTCTTTATTTCATTTGTGTCTTTGAATATTCATAATCATTCTTTTGAGTTCTGTCTGGGCTTTCATCTACCATTCTTTCCTTAGATAGAATTTCTGTATGATTATTAATTTTGGAGGAGTTATATTGTCTTAGTCATTTCTGTTTCTTATGTTACTACACTGGGATTTACATCATGTGTTGTTTCATTGCTTGGCTTATTTGCTTTAATCAGCTGTATTATTCAGTTGATGTCTTCACAATTTTCAAGTAGGGCTTGGATGTGATAGAGTTCAACGTTTACTTCAGAAAATAATCCTTCAGTCCAGGAGCTCAGGGTGCCTGGTGTTAAGTTCTGTTTTCTTAGGAGATAACTGAAAGAGCAGCAACAGCTCAGCTGCTCCATAAGGTATACAAACATCTACCAATTAATGACAGTGGACCGACCATACTTCATAATAAACAACCAAGAGTAGTATGAATTCTACTCTGACTTTAGTCAATAAGATGAGGAGTTGGTAGCAAGAGAGATAGCTCAGTGGTTAAGCACACCGTTGTCTTTCTTCCTGCTTCTAATCTTTTGCAAACCAATGAGCAATATGTGTTTTTGCAAGAGTACCCGAGTTCAGTTCCCAGGACTCACATCAGGTCCAGCTCCAGGGAATCGGACACCCTCTTCTGTCCTCTGGTGACACTGGCAGGAGGGAGGGAGGGAGGGAGGGAGGGAGAGAGAGAGAGAGAGAGAGAGAGAGAGAGAGAGAGAGAGAGAGAGAGAGAGAGAATATGAACTTCTCAGATCCGTCTGACTCTAGCAGTTCCG
>NC_034590.1:116039931-116062159 GCF_900095145.1 Mus pahari | reverse complement strand
ATTTCTGAGTTCGAGGCCAGCCTGGTCTACAAAGTGAGTTCCAGGACAGCCAGGGCTATACAGAGAAACCCTGTCTTGAAAAAAAAAAAACAAAAAGATTTTTTTATTTTTTTATGTATATGGGTACACTGTAGCTGTACAGATGGATGTGAACCTTCATGTGGTTGTTGGGAATTGAATTTTTTTTTTAGGACCTCTGCTTGTTCCAGTCAACATCGCTCACTCTGGTTGGCCCCGCTTGCTCTGGTCAACTCTGCTCGCTGAGTTCCTGCTCGCTCTGACCCAAAGATTTATTTATTATTATTCATAAATACACTGTAGCTGTTTTCAGACGCACTAGAAGAGGGTGTCAGATCTCATTACAGTGGTTGTGAGCCACCATGTGGTTGCTGGGATTTGAACTCAGGACCTTTGGAAGAGCAGTCAGTGCTCTTACCTGCTGAGTCATATCAGCCCAGGGAATGAGCTTAAAGGTTGTGATTTTTTTATTTTTTATTTTTTATTTTTTGGTTCTGGTTGCTGAATTCCAGTTATCTCTGGGTATTTGTAGTCATACAATCAAATCATGATTGATTTGAGAGATGACTTAGATTTTGTTTTTGGTTTGATTTGCAGGGCAGAGAATGAACCTACCTTGAGACTGGCCAATGGAATCACTCTTGTTGTGGGCTTTCAGCGCTATGTGAGGTAAAGGCAAGGTTACTGTCCCTCCTGCTTTTCTCTCCTAATTTGAGCATGAATATTGATAGAAGCTAGAAATGGTCTGCCTGCCTTTTCCTTTCCTCTTTCCTCCCCTTCTTGTCTTTCTCTTCTCTCTTCTTGTATCTCTTCTGTTTGGAAGAGAAGTGTTGAGCGATACATAAATCAACTACCTTCTCTGTTGGGAAGAATGAGAGTCTCATTGTTCTCTCAAACCTACACACAGGAAGGAATAGTGTGTGCAGAAGTCATCTTGAGCTCCTCGCAGCCACCTTTATTTAAGCCAATTGCTCACTCACAGTTGTCACACACACAGTGCTGATTTTTGAGTGATTTCAGAAACATATGCTTGGACACATAGACTATAATTGTAATGGAAAAAATATAATTTTAGGGGCTGGTGAGATGGCTCCGCGGGTAAGAGCACCCAACTGCTCTTCCGAAGGTCCTGAGTTCAAATCCCAGCAACCACATGGTGGCTCACAACCATCTGTAAGGAGATCTGACTCCCTCTTCTGGAGTGTCTGAAGACAGCTACAGTGTACTTACATATAATAAATAAATAAATCTTTAAAAATATATAATTTTAGAATAAGAAACTATCAGAGAAAGAACAAAAACAGGAGCAAAGATATAATCTTTGGAATGCCCATTTGTCTGACAGATACATACTGAGTTGAAAAATTTTAAATGTCCATTAAATTATTTCTTGAAAACAAAAGTTAAATTTGTATGTTTTTAAATAGTAAACCGAAGTTTAATTGGAGTGAACCACACTGCAGCAGAATCCACCCTGTGCTAGGACATCCGGCCCCACTGTTCATCCCTGATGCCAAGGCTGATGTGAGCCTGTTGGGAGAACTGACTCTGACTCCGGCTGCTGCTCTGTGCCCCAGCCCCAAGGGGTTCTCCAGCCAACTGCACAGGATTTCTTCAGTTTCCATATCCTTTTAGCAGGTTCTAACCAATTGCCTTTGAAGATAAGGGTTTTTTAATTTTGATTTTAGCAAAGTCTCTATATATGAATTATTTATTTAGAACCTTGTATGATTTTTATAAAAGCATAACCCAAAATGATTCTAGGCTTTTGAAGTATTTTCTAAGGAACTGAAAACTATAACAGACAGTGAAAGGTAGCAATGGGACCAGAAGAAATGGTTGGAGTTGAGTGTGGTAGACCTTGCAGGCCTTATGAGGTCATGTGACCTTCATTCTCTGTGGTGGGAAACAACTGCATGCTTTGGCAAGAGTACCTCACAGCATGTTCAGAGTGCTAAAGGAGAAGAGTTAGTACTTACTAATCAATGAGTTAAGTGGAATAAGGACTAATAAGTCCTGAGTTAAAGCTATGTATATAGAAAAGCAAAAGTCATCGCTTGAAGGAATTGATATAATAAGGAAACCAATGTGTGTTACTGAAGTTGGGAGAGACTGGAGCAAGGAATGATGTTTGTTTGTTTGTTTGTTTGTTTTTGAGACAGGTTCTCTTATATACCAGGCTAGACACAAACTCAGTATATAGCTGAGGATGAGCTTGGACTTCTGATTGTTGTGCTGGGATTGCACATGTGAGCTTCTCCCTGGGTTATCATGCTAGTAGATGTTCTGTAGGTGTCTTGTTGAGACTGGGGCATGGGTGCACATGCTGTGTGATTTAGGCAACTCTTTTAACCAGACACCTCTTTGCCTCTCAGATTTAAAGTGATAGTATCTCATGGACTGATTTTCTCCTACTGTAGTGTTGGTATTTTGTTTTAGAACTATAATAATTGATGTGAAGCTTCTTACAACACGAATGTCTGACCCACACTGTGGGCTGTTTGTGGTCCAGGTAGCTATGAAGGTGGTCTAGCACAAAGTTGTAAACTCATTTAAAATACCATGAATTGGGGCTGGAGAGATGGCTCAGGGGTTAAGAGTAACGGCTGCTTTTCCAGAGGTCCCAGGTTCAATTCCCAGCACCCACATGGTGGCTCACAACCATCTGTAATGGGATCCGATGCCCTCTTCTGGTGTATCTGAAGATAGCTACAGTACACTTACATACATAAAATAAATAATTAAAAAAATAAATTTAAGCCGATCAGTGATGGCACACGCCTTTAATCCCAGCAATAGGGAGGCAGAGGCAGGTGGATTTCTGAGTTCAAGGCCAGCCTGGTCTACAGAGTGAGTTCCAGGACAGTCAGGGCTACACAGAGAAACCCTGTCTCGAAAAAACAAACAAACAAAAAGTTTAAAAAATAAAATATGAATTTTATAAGTTTTTATTTTTGTAACAATGAGAATTTTTTAGATAAACCACATCATGTTGTGGTACCACATAAAATCAACATGTGTGTGCTGCGTGCATTAATGACTTCATTTTGTGGTACTGTGCCACTTCCCATGTTACATTCCATGAGCAGACAGTAATATTGGCACCATCAGACATGGCATGCTTTTGGTGATTAGCTATGTGGAATAAATCAGTTATTGATAATGTTTTAACTGAGCATTGTGAACCATAGGCATTTGACGTTGCTTACAAGGCAGTAGATACTTTATTTGATGACTATGCATCTGTCCTTGCTTCCTCTGTGCTCATCAATTGTCCACTCTGCTCTACAGTCAGCCTTTTGTTTCTCAGCTCATTGGCAGCCACGATGTGGATGAGTCTAAGCTTTGCTTTATTGGCCTATCAGCTAATTTTCATGAGAAAAGTAAATGCTGTCCATTCTCTAGTACCATTATTTTAAGTCCAGTGTGACTTCTACAATGACCCAAGAAAATAGAACTCCCCCCAAATTGTGCATAAGGGAAAATTGTTCAACACAAAGTAGATGACCATTTATTTTGTCAAGACAAATACTATGTCTGTGCACATTCCCAGAGTTTTATATAACAAGTTGTATAGAACAGTGTTCTAAAGAGAACTCTTAGATTGTCTTGCCAGACTGTGAGGCACACATGGTGATACCTAGAGTCTGGTGGATCTGAGGGGAGATGATATGAGAGTCCGGCAGCTAGAACTTAATTTAAAAAAAAAAATGGGACACACCTTTAATCCAGCACTTGGAAGGCAGGAACAGGTGGATTTCTGAGTTCGAGGCCAGCCTGGTCTATAGAGTGAGTTCCAGGACAGCCAGGACTATACAGAGAAACCCTGTCTCAAAAAAAAAAAAAAGGAAGGAAGGAATACATAGATTCATAGCACACAAAGCTGGGATGACGGTTGCTGTCCCTATCAGGCCAATAAAAATTCGTATTTCTGACATCAGTGTGGAGTTCAGAAAAAATTTCCTGAGCTCGAGACTTGACGCTTCCCTCTCATCCCATCTGACAAACTTTGAGGCAAGATCCCAAAGATGTACGTTACTTACAAGAAACTTGGTAGTTTTTCAGATGACTAAAAAGTGGAATCTTTATAGGACACAAAAATGCCCTGTACTCAACTAGATAAACTTTATAATATGGTACTTAATAAATATCTTGCATGGAAAGAAGAAAAAATTAAGAACAAAGTAAGGAAAAATAATCAGCGGATGAAATGATGATAGTATACAGAGACATTCAACACCTACAACTGGCCAGATGTGATGACTACTTCTGTAATGTTGGTACTTGTGAGGCAGGAGGATTTCCATGAGTTTAGAGCCATCTTGAATTTACATAAGTTAGGACCCTGTCTCAAAAACAAAACAAAAAACATGGCTTGATCAGCAAAAGTGCTATACCAGCATGAGGAGCTGAATCCCATCCTGTGTGCACTCGCAGGCTGGCTGTGTGCATGTGTTATCAGCACTGAGGTGTGGGGACAGGGGCCCCTCAGTGCTGCTGGCAGGTAAAGCCTTGTGTTCCAGGTTCAGCAGGAGGACCTGTCTCGAAAAGTAAGATGGAAAATGATTGAAGAAGACGCCCGATATTGACCTGTGGCCTCCATGTGCACCCACACAAATGCTTACACATATGAACGTATACACACATATTCAAGCATTGAGAGGAACAACTGGTCATATTAAAGACAAGGAAAAACACATATATTTTAAAAGATCCTAATTGAATGTCTAGAGATGCAAATTATGAATGAAATATTATGATTTTTTTTTTTTGGTTTTTCAAGACAGGGTTTTTCTGTATAGCCCTGGCTGTCCTAGAACTCACTCTGTGGACCAGGCTGGCCTCGAACTCAGAAATCCACCTGCCTCTGCCTCCCGAGTGCTGTGAATAAAGGCATGCACCACCATACCCGGCTGCAAATTATGAATTTTAGATTGAAAATACAGCAGATAAAATTAATGGCAGATTTACACATTGCAAAAGAAAAATAGCATGAACTTAAAGATAGCAACAGAAACTACTTAAAATGAAACCACAACAGAAGACTCTAACTTTCACGAAAGAACAATGACATTTGGGTGATTTCTGGTGCCTAAGCTAGTGATGCATAATTAGAGACCAGAAGGGAAGAAGAATAGATCAAATGTGTAAAGAAATACTAGCCATCAATTTCCAAACCTGGACTGTCTGCAGACCCATTCATTGTCTGTGAACCCTTAAGTGTAAGAAATAAAAACAATTGCCCCAAAACACATTGTACTGAAATTTCTGAAAGCAACAGGACACAGTACAGAGAGGAGATAAGTATGGCAGTAACTTCTCCTTGGAAACATCTAGAAGAAAGCAGAATCAGTTTTGGTTTTGGTTTTGGTTTTGGTTTCCAGGTACTGAAAGGAAAGAGAGGAAAAAGTAATCTACCTAGGATTGCATACACAGAAAAATTAGTTTTCAAAATAAAGGCAAGGGGCTGGGGATGTGACTGTCAGTAAGTTGCTTACCTGATGACCTGCCTCAGAAATTGTGTTTAAATGCAACATCTGTAGGCTGGAATGTACACACACACACACACACATGCACACGCACACACACACACACCACACACACACACACACACACACACACACACACACACACACACACGGTTCAAATACTAAGGAAACAGAGATAAGGTGGATCCTTGGGCTATCTGGCTGGCCAGACCAGCTTAATTTGAGGCCAATGAGATACTCTCAAAACAAGGTGGATGGTGTCTGAAGAATGGCAGCCAAGGTTGTCTTCTGACCTCCACATGCACACACATTAAGTTCACACAAAATGAAGACAAGGGCTGGTCCTGATGGTTCATTCCTGTAATCCCTGTAATCCTGGGAGCCTGGGACCAGAAAATTGCCAGGAGTTTAAGGCCAGCCTGGGGAACAGAGTGAAAACTTCCTCCAAGGACCTTCCCCAACCCCAAAACAAAACCAATGAATACAAGATTGAGGCTTTTCAGCCATTCAAAAGAGTCAAGAATTCGCTAATGATCAGTATTATAAAAAATGCTTAAGGGCCAGGTGTGGTGGCACATGCCTTTAATCCCAGCACTTGGGAGGCAGAGGCAGGCGGATTTCTGAGTTCGAGGCCAGCCTGGTCTACAGAGTAAATTCCAGGACAGCCAGGACTACACAGAGAAACCCTGCCTCGAAAAACCAAAAATAAAAATAAAATTAAAAAATGCTTAAGGAAATCCCTTACAATTTTTATTCTTTGACAATCTTATACATGGATATAATGTATCTTGATCCTATCTATCTTCAACTCTTTTTTTTTTAAAGATTTATTTATTTATTATATGTAAGTACACTGTAGCTGTCTTCAGACACTCCAGAAGAGGCCGTCAGATCTTGTTAAGGATGGTTGTGAGCCACCATGTGGTTGCTGGGATTTGAACTCTGGACCTTTGGAAGAACAGTCAGGTGTTCTTACCCACTGAGCCATCTCACCAGTCCCCCCCTTTTTTTTCTCCAACTCTTGATAACAATAATACAAAGCTATCAGGAAAGTTGTATGTATGTATGTGTGTGTGTTTCTGTCTGTCTGTCAGCTGTTAGAATATCACTTGAAGTTGGATCCTGATAAGATTTTAAAGCCTAAAGCAATGAGTTGTGACTAACTAATATGTCAAAAGGGAGATAAAATAATCTAAAATAGAATTTAAAAATAGTAAAGAGAACAAATGGAAAACAGATAACAAGGGGATAGATTTAAGTAAAACCATGTCTGTATTAATATTAAATGTAAATGGTTTTAAGCATCCAATTAAGAGCTGGTAATATCATTCATTTGGTAGAGTGCCTGCCTAGTGTTCCCCAAGCCTTGCATTTGGATTTCAGTACATAAACTGGGTATAGAGGTGTATACCTATAATCCCAGAACTCAGGTGAACTCAGAAAGTTCAAGGTCACCCTTGGCTACATAGTTTGAAGCTAGTCTAAGCAAAATGAAACCCTACTTTAAAGAGGTGCGGAGCTGGAGGGATGGCTCGGTGATTAAGAGCACTGGTGGCTCTTCTCGGGGTCCTGGATTTGATTCCTAGCACCCACATAGCAGTTCACAACTCTCTGTAACTCTAGTTCCAGAGGATTTAACATTCTTCTGGCCTTTACATGCACTGCATGGATGTTCTACACAGACGTGCACGCAGACAAAAACACTCATACAAATAAAATGAAGATCGTTGTAAAAAGTAAAACACAAGCTGAGTAGTGTGGCCTTTGATCAGCAGGCAGGCAGATCTCTGAGTTCTAGGCCAGCCTGGTCTACAGAGTGAGTTCCAGGACAGGCAGAGCTCCCTCCAGATACTCTACCCTTCACATTGTGAAGCAGCTCAACATTCTCTGACCCTGAGCAGTGAGTGTGGAGGCCTTAGTTCCCCTGATAATGCCTGTTGAGGGAGACTTCTGAGAGGTTAGCCTTCCTTGTTCTGTGACTTTCTAAAACCTTTCAGTCTAAAGTATACAGATATCCCCTCCCCCAACGAGGATCCTGTGCCTCCAAGTGTCAAGTGCTGATACATATTGAGAAACCCTGTTTGGAGGATAAGCAGAAGACAGCAAGTCTAGAGGGGAGTAATTCTTTTCTTTCCAGGGCCTTTGTTTGGGTTGAAGAATAGGTATGGATAAAGTGAGAGAAGTTTCTCAGTTACTTTCTAGAAAATACTTCTTTGTAGTTATGTCCAGGCCTGCAGCATCTTATATTGAAACTTGCTATGTTTTATTGTCCCACATACTAAAATAAGGGAAAACTTGAGCATAGATACTGAATCTGGGCACTCATCTTCATACCTCCAGAACCTAGCAGTTAGCCTCTGGTGCCACTCGGATCTATGATCAGATGGTAAGAGGAATCAATAAATTGTCCCAGTGTTCTAGATGTAGCCCACATTCATTAACTCCCTACAAAGATCTGAGGATCCCATTAAATCTCAGGTGTATCATATCTGTCTTTGGAGTGGGAAAAAAAGCTAAAATAAACATGCAATTGTCTAGAATATGTATATATTCCTGGGAGTGTGAACAAGGTCAGGATATAAGTTTTGTACAAGAGAGTATACAGTTGAAAGAAAAGTTTGACAGTTTTCTTTAACAGCCATACATATTTCTATATGGACCTTTGGGTCTGCCTCTGATATCAGACCAGAGGCAGTCAAGTACTACTGTCTTCAGAGATACCTCTTATTTCATTGACTGGAAGAAATACAGTTTGTTTATGGTGCCCAATTTGGATCTCAATTTGGATACACGTATGTATCTGTATTTTGTACCAAAACTTAGAAACCTGAGGAGTTAGAGAAATGAATGTAAATAACAGACGGGTGAAAATAGGACTCGACAATATGCTAGCCTGACAATAGGATGGGATCTGACCACATTTGGGAGTCCATGTAGAGTCAGGCAGTGTGCTCCACAGTAAAACTTAGTCAGAGCTTGCTTGTCCAGTGCAGTCTGATCCTTGTTCTCTCACTTCCACTGGTGCCTCTATTTCTCACGCTTTTCCTGGGGACTTTCTTCAAAGGTTTCTGACATACTTTCATTTGTTTGTGAGCTTTATAACAGTAGATAAGGAGTAACCACTCTTCTGTACATGGAAGAGAAATGATTCCTATTGAAATGGGTGTTAATAAATAGAGAACTACTTAGAAGAAATTAAATGTAACACAAATGCCAGCTTTAATAACTTAAACCTAGAAAGCTGGCCATGGTACTCATATAGGGTCTAGTCATGTTAATTTGGGCTAAGTTGTACTAAAACTACACATTTACTAGAAATTGGATGGTTAATGACTTGACCAGTGAATACAACTGAGGAGTGGGCTGCAGCCGTGGCTAAGGTCTTGGAGGGTTACAGTTCGCAGTTTGACTCTTTGAGCCCTATGGAAAATGGCCAGTAGAGAAAGTGGTATTCTAGGATTTCCATAGTATGAAAAGATTGCTGCACCTTGGCATAGGCAGCATCTCCAGGATAATATAAGAAGCCAGCCTCTAGAGGAGCTTCTTTGTTCTTGAAAACATTATCCAGAGGACAAGATGAGAGGAAGCAGCCTGGGGAAGTCCAGTAGTAAGTAGTTTTGAGAGGAAATTATTTTCAGTCTTAATGTGGGGTGTCATGGGTTCTAAATAGAAGGGAAGCCTAACTTCATCTATGGGTTTTTTTAAAAATTGAGATTGAATCTTACTATAGCTTAGGTTGGCCTCCAACTTGATATGAAGCCAAGAGTGGCCTTGAACTTTTAATCCTTCTGCTTCTACTACCTTTTAAGTGCTGGGTTACAGACATGTGTCACTATGCCTGGCTTATGCAGTGCTGGGGATTGAACCCAGAGTTTCACATATGTTAGGCAACACCCTACCATCTGAACTACTGAACTATATCTCCCCTTCCCCTTTCTTTTTCTTTTTTTCCTTGTTTCTTTATTTTCTCTTTTGTTGTCGTTGTTGTTTTTTGAGATAGGGGTTTCCCCTGGCTTTCCTGGAACTCACTCTGTAGACCATGTTGGCCTCAAACCTGTAGAGATCCTCTTGCCTCTGCCTCCCAAGTGAGTGCTGGGATTAAAGGCATGTATCACCTGGCACCACTGCCAGGGGCCACTTTTTATTCTCTGGCTGTATTGATTTCCATTGTTTCTACAGTTCACTGTGTCTCAACTTTGGTCCATTAATGTTTTAAATGAATAATACAGGAAACAACCCTCATTTCTCTCAATCATTTCTTTTTTGCTTTTTGAGACAGTGTGTTAAAATGTGTAGCCTAGGCTGTCCTCAACTTGCTGTAATCTCCCTTGCTCCTCATTGTTTTTTAAAGGACTTAACTAGGATCCACAGGGAGATACTCCTCCCCATGCACCTCAGTATGAGGCTACCCTATGGAACTTTAAAAGGTGCAGCTAGAACTTAAAAGTACAGATTTGGAGTTGATCTGGCAAGGTCTACCACTCAGTTCTACCAGTTAGAGGCTCATGTTGGACATGGTATTTAACCAGACTGCCCCTTTTCTTATTTGTAAAAGGTAAGAATAGGTCTTACTCAAGAAAGTTATGAAGTCTAAATCTTGAGATAGAACATACAAGGAATTTAACATGGCACCTGGCACGTAACACAACTTACCTGGAATACCATTACTTAAATTTAAATCTGACCCGGGCCTCTTACTAGCCAGACTTGCCTTAGAAAGGTGTACAAGAGGCCAGGTGTGTGGTGCATGCCTTTGTTCCAGGACTCAGGAGGCAGAGATAGGTAAATTGTGTGAGTTCAAAGCCAGTCTGGTCTACACAACAAGTTTCAGACCACCTAGGGCCACCTAGTGAGATCCTTTCTCAAGGAAATGAAAACATTACACAAGAAATAAATGAATTTGTTGTATAATACTTCCACAGTAAATGCACAAGGGTGCTATTTCCTGTGCATTGCACATGCCTGGCTATTTTGATATTCTGTATGGAACTCTATTTGTTGCCATCATGTGGGTGGAGAAACAAATTCAGAAGTGGAGCTGAATGTTCAAATTTAGGCCTAGTGGTTCCTTCTTGGTCAAGATGTTGGTTCTTGGTTCACTTTATGTGTACGGGACTTACCTTACAGATTTGTCTTTTATCTTTCCCTTTAGAGTCTGTGCTTCCAGATGTGAATTATAAAGTGGAGTCGCCTGAGGGGAATCAGTCTCAGAATATGAACGCACAGGGAACAGCTCTGCTACTTTTCCTGTTCGTGGATTTCCAAAGTGGTGTGCCAGTACCACAAGCGAAAATCTGGGGTATGTGTAGGAAAATGCAGCCGCCAGATTGGGTGTGCCAAGCACTAGTGCAGAAAGAAAGGGACATCTGTTCAAATCTGTGTAAGATGTAAAGAATTAGCACTGCCTTTCTAGATGGACTCAAGGAAAGAGGCCTGTCTGTGCTCGTGCAGTTAGGGTGCTATCCGAAGGGTCTTCCTCCTCGCAGGTAGTGGGATGGCTTCAGTTTGTGGGCCACGAAACACGCGCATATGAATCACCTGGGTCATTTGAAGATGCACAGCTCCCCTGTGAAGAATGAGTCAGTACGTTTGCTCTGTTATAAAAACCTAGAATGCTTGTGGTGTGCATTGTTCACATGCTTTTCAAGTGATCAGAGGTAGTGAGATCTAGAAGTCTTTGAGTAACTTTTAGTCACATGCTTTAATCCAGTGAACCCTGGGAATTGGATTTTAAGAGCTGGTCAATACATTCCTAAACTGAAGAAAGTTACAAGAACTGGAGCATAGACATGCTTCAGGAAATTTGCAAGCCTCCTTTTGAGTGTTCCTTTCTCTGTGGGCCATGGAGAACCCTGCTCTTGTGTTCTTCCTGGTGTGCTATTGGTTCCTACTGCATGGTGGGTGGGACACGACGACTTGTAACCCAGATCAGAAGCTCTGCCAATGACTAGTGCTGCTTACTTGTGGTTGTCAGAAATGAGATTGGTCCTTCCTGCCACCTGCCTCCCTGGCTCGTGCTCCTTTCCTGGTGCGTACATACCCTGGGAGAGAAGCACGTACATACCCTGGGAGAGAAGCGTTCCTGTGCTCAGGCATTTAACCCTGAGAAGCTGGTGTTCTTTGGTGCCCCATTCCATTGATTGAGGCCAAAAGAGTGGAAAGAAAAGGGAGTCAGGTTATGAGGCTCAAGTGAGGAGGGTTTGGTGAGGGTTCTGGGCATGTGCGCACAAAGACAAACTAATGAGCAGAGCAGTAGAGAGGACTCAGGGTAGAATTAAACAGTTGGTTTCCCTTTTAGCTCTGATGCCAGCTTCCTCGGTGGTGTTTGAAAATCCAGTCACATACAGCATCTGAGCCTCCCTCTTCAGTCTTTAACATGATCTGTGATATCAAAGGCCCTTCAGAGGCTAAATGCTGTCCTGAGACTTAAGATCTGTTACTTCCTAGAATCGTAAAATGCTTGCCAGAGGATAACCCTAGGATAATTTGAGTTTGACACTGAGTCTATTGAACATACTCAAAGAACTCAGATGTCTTGAAAGCAGTGTTACCTGTCATTTTTGTTGTACTAAGATAATTTAGACACTTCCATTTAGCATATCTCAGAAGGCCTGCAGCTTCTCAGTAGACTTACTTTTAGGTTAAAAAAAATCACTGCTAAAAAACAATAATAAATAAAAATCCAGATATGATGGCATATGCACTGTTTTTGTTGTTGTTGTTTGGTTTGGGGAGTTGTTTATGAGACGGGGTTTCTCTGTGTAGCCCTGGCTGTCCTGGAACTCACTTGCTAGACCAGGATGGCCTTGAACTCTGAGAGCTTCCTGCCTCTGCCTACAAAGTGCTTTTGATTAAAGTGCACCACCACTGCCCAGCATGGCCCATGCTTTTAATCCCAACATTTGGAAGACAAGGGCAGGTAGATCACTTTGAGTTTGAAGCCATCTTGGCTAGTTCTAGGCTAGCCTGAGTTACATAGTGAAACCTGTCTCAAAACCAAAATCATTGCCAGGGCTGGAGAGAGAGTTCTGTGGTTAAGAGCAAGGTGAGTCTTGCAGAAGACCAGAGAGTTAGGTCCCAGCATCTAAGTAAATGGCTCACAACTGCTTGTGTCTCAAGCTCCAGGTTCCCATACCATCTTCTGGCCTCTGTAGCACCTCGAGGCGTGTATGTATACATACATGCATACATGCAGATAAACATAAATAATGTTTTTTATCTTTAAAAATAGTAATTAAAAATCCCCTCCTGCTACATAGTAAGTAAAGCAGCCTCCTTGAGACCCTCCACGGCCTAGGGTGGCCTCTGCAGGCTCACCGTGAGGGACAGCGAGGGCACGTTTGATTTCTTTCCCCAGCCTTCCTCACTGCCCTGGACACCTTCTCCAGAGCTCCTTGCTTCAGGAGGCAGATTGTGCAGACTTAGTCTGTGTTCGTGTGTCTTTAAAACCAGGCGCTGGCCTCCCGCCCACCTTGTCATGGTAACTTTCTATGATTAACTCCTTATTTTGCTACAGCGCCAAAAGCATCTGGTGGTAGGAACAGTTTTAGGAATAACTTTTTTTTAAATTAAATGTCTGCTTTCAAAAACTTCTCATTTCTTTGGGTTCCTTTTGAGGCCAATGTATATAAAATAGAATCTACGTGTTCCGTCACCATGGCAACAGCAATTCTTCCCCCTTTGAACACTGCATGTGTGTTTCAAAATACTTCCTTTTGCATGATCTCAGTTTATCTAGACAACATATCTGAGAGAGCAGATAAGAAATGCTATTTTCTGCACTGAAGTGCGGGTGAGTGAAGTTACCTCAGTGTCACTGACTGGTGACAAACCTTTAATCTGTGCTCTCTTTCTGCTAGTTGCACATTCCTTTATAAATTCACAGATAACATTCTCTCCCCAGAGAGCTTTGTGGTGCCCCGTGATAGTAATTGATCCTTCTAACTTTCATTTTAAAGTGTGTGTGTGTGTGTATGTGTGTAAATGAATGTTTTGCCTGTGCATATGTATATGTATATGTACCTCAAATTGCTTTTGCAAATGGGAATTGAGAGGGGCTGTCTAAAAAGTAGTTATTTGTGGAGAGGTAATAGAAGTGGCTTCTTCCAGGAAGCATTACCCCCAGCCCCAGTCCTGTCACGGCATGTGAGCAGTGGTCATCTTCACTCACAGATCCTAACATTCTTATCCTCTTAGGACTCCACACCTTGCTCACAACCCATCTCAGCACCATCCTCTCGGAGAGCCGCAGCATGGTACAACAGTCCATCCAGTCAGCTGTGGATCAGGTCTGGCAACTGTACCACCACGATGCCAAGGTAATAAGAGATTGACAGCCTGGGCATGGATAGTCCAGGGGCCTTGGACCCCCCTTTCCCTTGGTACCTCTTCCTATTCTGCCTCTGCTGAGGTCCTAGCAAGCACTGCACCTGGACAGGGAGCTAAGCTTTCATTTAGGCTACAAGCAGCCAGTTTGTGCTTGAATAGCAACAGCAATAACACTAAAAACATGGCAACTGTGCCTCATCCTTTTTGATGTTTTGCTTCATTGGTTTTGTTTGTTGGTTGTTTTTTTTTGTTTGTTTGTTTATTTTTGAGACAGGGTTTCTCTGTGTAGCCCTGACTGTCCTGGAACTCACTCTGTAGACCAGGCTGGCCTCGAACTCAGAGGTCCACCTGCCTCTGCCTCCCAAGTGCTGAGATTAAAGGTGTGCGCCACCATCTCCTGGCTGTACCTTTTCCTTATCTGTGCATCTTGATCCCACGAATTCTGGAGCTGATGATTCAATAAACATTACCCTTTGCCCTAATTTTCCCAATTCTTTCATAATGTCACACTTGCTGTGCCCAGCCGGAGTTCTGTCAATCTGTGCACTTTTGGTAATACATTTCTTAACTCCTGTGCCCACCTTTGTAGAGAAAATAGACAAATGAAGAGCAAAACTCAAAACAAAACCAACCAACATTAAGTTGAGCCGAGTCTGATAGTAATCCGTGAGTAATCACAGCACTTGGAAAGCTGGGGGATTACTGAAAGTTCAAAGACAGCCTGAGTCACAAAATGAGTTCCAGACCAGCCACGGCTATAGTGTGAGACCCTGCCACAAAGTAAGGGGCCACTGAGATGACTCAGCCGGCAAAGCACTTGCCACACTAGCCTGACCAACTGAATTTGATCCTAAGAACCCTCCTTAAGGTGGAGTGAGAGGACTGACTTGTTATTCTTTGACCTCCAAACATGCACTGTGACATGTGCAAACCCACACATACCATAGACTCAAACAATACATTTAAC
This sequence comes from Mus pahari, assembly GCF_900095145.1. NCBI lineage: Eukaryota > Metazoa > Chordata > Mammalia > Rodentia > Muridae > Mus > Mus pahari. The sequence continues at coordinate 116,047,357 of NC_034590.1, read as the reverse complement.
ACAAAAATGTAAATATTTGCTTTATTTTGTTTTTTAAGATTTATTTTTAGAGCTGAGAAAATGGCTCCACAGTTAGAGCATTGGCTGCTCTTCCAGAAGACCCGTTTTGATTCCTACTACCCACAAGGCAGCTCAACTGGCTGTAATTCTAGTTCTAGGGCATCTGATGCCCTCTTCTGGCCTCTGCTGGCATGCACATGGTAAACAAATATTTCGTGTAAAATGACCTATATACATAAAATGAAAATGAATCAAAGCCCTGTGTAGTGAGTGCTACACTGCTGCGCGCCCCCTCTGTCCCGCAGAGGTGGGGCAAAGACAACACTTACACCAAGACAGGGTTTGAGCAGCTTCCACAGCTTCCCGCTGTAGCTTCCTTTTTTCTCTCCACAGCTCACCCCAGCTCTCTACAGCAGTTCAGCTTCTCTCCTCTCTGCTTCTCAGCTTCTCCTCAGCTTCTCCAACTTTATTCTGGGATCGCCCAATTTATCCCCTTCCACCCTCTGCACTGTCTCTCATTACTCATCATCCAATCAGCATTCCGCTCGCTCTATACGCGAGTCATGCACACAGACAGGGTGGGTGTTGATAGGCCAGTGACTCAATATCATGCTGTATGACGCTATATGTCAGGTGGGTAGCGTGTAATCACTCAGGTGCACATAATCAGGTTTTTGGTAAACAAGCAGGGAATCACGGGGCTTGGCAGTGAACCAGGGTGTCTTGGCTCACAAGGCCACACCTGCTTCCCACACTACACACCTTTAATCCCAGCCCTCAGGAGGTGGAAGCAAGTGAATCTCTGAAGTCAAGGCCAGCCTGGGCTACACAGTGAGACCCTGTCTTAATACATAGTAACAAACATACAAGCAAAAATAAATGTACTGTGTTAAAGGCCAGCTCTGACCTCCAGGTTACCGAGGAAAGCATTGAGATGATTGGGTAGTGCTAACAGCAGTTGGGGGAGGGGTGTCAGGGTCAGCACTGCTGATAGAACAGAACTTAGGATCTGGGGCTGGCCAACAAGACTGCCAGGCAAGAAACTCTGAACTCTTGTAACTCTTAAGAGGCCAGCGAGAAAGAAAAGAATAGAGAGAAAATCATGCATGCGCGCGCGCGCACACACACACACACACAAGTACGCATGCACTGTGCATACAAGCACAGTGGCTGAGCCTGACCTGTTTCATCAGTTTCACAAGTTCACATGCATATATACATACATATGTATGTAAACACAAACATCTATACATATATGTATGTTGTACATACAGACAGACATATATACATATATATAAACACATATATTGGTGGGTGGAGCAAAGCCCCAACAGTCACACTTTATTTTTTTCTCTCAGCCTTTTTATACCTTCTTAGACAAAAGCTCTTTATAAAATTACCTCACAGATAAATGTTACACAAAAGGGAGTTAAAGAAGGTTGTCAATACTAAGTTCAAAACAGTGTTTCATTCTATACACTCAGTGTAAGTTCAAAGCAACAGTTTCACATGGCCTTGTTTTATCATAGTGCATACCCCTGGCTTCATTTTTGGATCTCATCTAGAATGAATGTTTTTCCTTGATTACAAATCTGTCCCAAGTCTGTTTCCCGTTTTAGTGTAATTTATGAAAGTTCATCACCCTCCTTATTATGCAGTCTTTACTTACTATTCTATGAGGAGGGCACTTCTATTCTTGATTCTAACTTTATATTATATCTGTCTGTCAAAATAACTAAAATCCCCTTAAACTTTCTTCTTAAAATTATTTGAATCAAACCAGAAATTCTATAAAGTTATCAATACATCTAAATAGCATTATTATATGAAAGTACATCTTCATATAGATCTGCAGGAAATTTGCCCAACAGAGTGGGCCATCACCCAGGAAGTAATCACACCAGGCTACAGGTAGTGAGGGTCTCCTGGTGTCCACTCACACCAAGCCAAATAAATGAGGACCATGGCAAAGACAAGCATGAGAAAGCACATCAGCCCCAAGGAGCAATCCTGGGACAACATCTCTGGGGCCATGCCCACCAGAGTGTACCCCTTGCAGCCATGCGGACTGGTGGGCCATCTCCAGGAAACTCACTTGCTTGCCATTATCTTTACTAGCTGGTTTGTGCCATTAAAGTATTTGTAATTATGTGCTTGTGTGTTCAGTTACTCATAGAGGCCACTGGAGCTAGGTGGCTGTGGGTTGTCTGACATGGATGCTTGGAACTGACCTTCTGCAAGAGCAGCACTTGCTCATAACTGTGAGCCATATTCAGTGCCAAATATGTCTCATTGTCTCGTTTGTTTGGGAAACAGACTAGCATAGTCTAAGCTAGCTTCAAACTCTTAGTGGACAATGACCTTGACTTCTTTCTGATCCTCCTGCCTCTACTTCCATGGCTCTGGGATTACAGGTATGTGCTATATCCCTGGTTTATTATGTGCTGGGACTTGAGCTCAGGGCCTCATGAATGCTAGGCAAGCACTCTATCAACTGAGCTACATTCCCCAGTCCCTACCCAGTGCTGTCTTTTCTTAGTATGTCTATGTTGTTATGCTATCTCTATGAGAGAACAGAACGTTTTGAGTTGTAAAACCATAGAAATCAAGGTCATGTCATTAACTTATTAAGTATCGGTGGTGGCACTGTCTAGTCACTGCCTTGACTAGAATCTTCACCCCTTTGGCATTCTCAGAGCCAGTACTTGGTGACTAACAGTTTCCCCTTACTCTAGACTCAGCAGAGACTGCAGGCCTCCCTCTCGGTGGCTGTGAATTCCATCATGAGTGTGCTGACTGGCAGCACCTGCAGCAGCTTCAGGAAGATGTGCCTCCAGGCTCTTGAGGTTAGGAGATGGGGATGGGGTCAACAGATGAAGCTAGGGGACACTCTGCAACAAGCTTTACAACACAATACAGTGCTAAACACTTCCAGTGTGATCCTACTTAGTACCAGGTGCTTTCAGAAGTATTTGTTGTGGTTAGAGAGGTGGCTCAGTAGTTAAGAGCTGCTCTCCCAGATGTTCAATGCCCAACTCCCACATGGCAGCTAATTACCATCTGTAACTCCAGGTCCAGAGCATCTGACACCTTCTTCTGGCCTCTGTAGGCACCAAGCATACATGTGGTACCCAGAAATGCATGCAAGCAAAGCACCCATACACAAAAAATGTCTAATCTGGGTGCGGTGGCGCACGCCCTTAGACCCAGTCCTCGGGAGGCAGAGGCAGGCAGATCTCTGAGTTTGAGGCCAGCCTGGTTTACAGAGAGTTCCAGGACAGCCAGGGCTACACAAAGAAACCCTGTCTCAGAAAAACAGAAATAATTTGTTGAAGAATAACAGTATATATATAATTTTTTTTTTTTTTGGTTTTTTGAAATCCCAAGTGCTGGGACTAAAGGTGTGCGCCACCACACCCAGCTGGTTTTGGTTGTTTTTAAACAGGGTCTCTCTATGAGGTCCTGACCTGTCCTGGAACTCACTATGGAGACCAGGCTGGCCTTGAACCCACAGTTATTTTCCTGCCTCTGTATCACAAGTGCTAGGATTAAAGATGTGTGCCCTACAGGAAACTTTTAAAAGAGCTTTAGGTTGTGCTCTTCATTTGGCTGTTTTGTTCTCTGACAGTTGCAACAAATGGGATTGTATCAGGGCCCCACACCTGAGCAGGCTCTAAGACCTTAGCACATCTGACTCCATGATGGAAGTACCATTCAGGCTGCAAAACTCAGCACAGAGACAGCAGCACCTACCAAAGCTAAAACAAAGACCTAATCCATCAAAGTCCATAGTTCTGGGACAGTCTCTTAATGTATTAACCTTGCTTTTTTTTTTTTTTTACATCTGTAGTTCTGTTTCCGGCTAACTGTTCTTGTTAACTAAAGTATGTCAACTCAGGACATCATTTTTGTATTCACCCAGAGAAAGGCGTGGGGCTACAATGGGGTCCTGAACACCCAGTGCAGTCACCAGCTGGCTAATACTGACTTTTAATTGGCTTGAACCCATATCTGAGCAGTCTTCTCTGGAGAATACCTCACAAGGATTAGTTCCTAATTAAGTGGCCTCATGAGCGCTAAGATGGTAGTGGGCAGGGTTGCTGGCAAGCCTGACAACCTTACTGTGATCATCGGTAGCTACATGAGGGACAGAGAATACAGACTCCACCGATTGTGCTCTGTCCTCTACATGTGTGTCTTGGCACCCTACCCAGTAAATTAGAACAAAATGTGTCTCCAGAGAAAGCCTTGACCCTTCTGCAGCGTGAGGATGCAGAAAAAGATTGATTGGGAAAGACCCTGAGAGGACCCTCACCAGAACCCAACTGTGCAGCATGTGTCTTGGTTTCTAATATTGCTGTGCGAAAATATTCTGACAGAAGCAACTTAAGGGAGAAGGGCTTATTTCCACTCAATTCATCATGGAAGTCAGGACAGCAAGGGTTTGAAGCAGCTGATCCTATCACATTTGTAGTCATAATAATACAGTATGCTGGCTAGTGTTAAGTCAGCTTGACAGAAATTAGAGTCACCTGAGAGGAGGAACTTCAACTGAGAAAATGATCAGCTTGGTGGGCTAGCCTGTGGGGCATTTCCGTGATTAATGGTTGATGTAGTAGGGTGGCACTATCCCTGGGCAGGTGGTCCTGGGGTATATAAGAAAGCTGACTGAACAAGCCATGGGAAGCAAGGAAGCAGTGTTCTTCTGTGGTTTTTGCTTCAGTTTCTGCCTTCAGATCCCTGCCTTGAGTTCCTACCCTGGCTTCCCTCAGTGATGGAGTGTTGCCTGAGAATTGAGAGATGGAATAAACTCTTTCCTCCCCAGGTTGCTTTTGATCATGGTGTTTTACCACAGCAATAGAAACGCTAAGACATGGAGCAATGGATGCATACATGCATGCCAGCTCTCTACTCCATCCTACGTTTTATACAGTTCACGACCTCCTGCCTAGAGAGCAGCCCCACCCACAGTTAAGGAGGGTCTTCCCATATCAGTTAATGTAATCGAAGTAATCCTCAACTGCTGATTCTAAATTTTGTCAAGATGACAGTTAACATTAACGATCTGATCGCAGACACCCAAAGCTGTCACAAGTACATTTGTAATTTTTAAACCCCTTAGTGCATGAACATGTAATGTGGTGGCAAAAGAGACCATGACTGAACGCAGGTTATGCATGATGGGTTCTCATTGCATGTTAGTCTCCCTTCTTCCTTTGGAGTCATATGGTAACCAGTTGGGATTGCCCGTAGACCACAGACGCTGCCAGTAGATAACAGATATTGTCAGTAAATAACAGATTCCCTATTTGTTGCTCTCTCTTACCTTTTTTTTTTAATTCCTGAGACAATCTTTCCATGTTCTGAAACTGTGTGTAGGAGAAGCTGATCTTGAACTCACAGAGCATTGCCTGTCTCTGCTTCCCATGTCTGGCTGTTGCTTCATCTTTATGTACTTTTTTCTTTTTCTTTCCTTCTTTCTTTTTTTTCTTTCTTTCTTTCTTTCTTTTTTTTTTTTTTTTTTTTTTTTTTTTTTTATGTTTTTTTTTTTTTTTTTTTTTTTTTTTTTTTTTTTTTTTTTTTTTTGAGACAGGGTTTCTCTGTATAGTCCTGGCTGTCNTGGAACTCACTTTGTAGACCAGGCTGACCTCAAACTCAGAAATCCACCTGCCTCTGCCTCCCAAGTGCTGGGATTAAAGGCATGCATCACCACTGCCTGGCTTATGTACTTTTTTCTTAAAAGATAATATGTCACATAGAAAAACTTAAGTACCAATTTCTATTACTACAATTTTAATTTTTTTACATCTCATATTGCATAGTTGAAACCAGGAAATTATATTTTTGTATATAAAATTGAATTTTACCAATTTCAACAAGGATAGAATTTGATTTTGTTAATAAATAGTGTACTTTATTACTTAATCTAATTTAATAATTCATTCCTCTAATGTTGGGCTTTTACACTGGTAATTTATTGCTGAATGTAAATAGTGCTTCAATTAATACTTTATGTGATATCTTGTTTTGTCTAAAATTGTTTCCTAGAAAAAAGTACTTTAGTAGCACAGAAACCTTGCCTTTATAAGCAAAGTACCTTTCAGTCATCTCTTCACCTTTGTGTGGGGAGATGATGGGGAAGGAAGAAGTGGCCCTGGCTTTTGTCCTTCCTGATCTTGAGTGGGTCACTTCTTAATTTCAATTTATCACCTATAAAATTAATGCTAGGAGCTGGAGAAATGGCTCAGCTGTCATAAGATAATGTGCTGCTCTTCCGGAGGAACCACAGTTAGTTCCATGAACCCACATCAAGCAGCTCACAATCGGCTCTAGGACATTACTGCCTCTTCTAGCCTCTCAGGAACCTGCACACACACAGCTTACAGACATGCAAAACCACCTAAAGACAAGTCTTTTTCTAACTTAGTGTATGGTTTTAGCAGGTTCCTCGTGTTCTTGAACTGTGATATCCACAGTTCTATACTAAGGCATCAAAGGCTGAACCCACTTGCCCTGGATGTAGACTGTGTTCTCTGGTTCTCTTCTCCCCCAAACGCTTGTCAGACACTTCCTACCCCTTCCTAAGTCACTGCTCAATGGAATGACTGCTTTCTCACTCATCTCAAGGAAGAGAACCTTTTTCAACCCAGTCATGAGACAGAGGGATCTCTGCAATATTCATCTGCTGTGGACAGAGAGCTTGGTAGAAGAATCTTGCTTAGGTGGGAAGACATATGGATTTCACATATCAAGTATCTCAGACCCTTCTCTGCCTCCCAAGCTCCCAGAGATATAACTGTGAACACAGTAAAGAAGTCACATTTCTTGCCTCTACAGCACTTCCCCTTTGGTTTCCAGTGAGTTCAGCACCTCCTGTTTTTTACCTATTGTAGGCAGCTGACACACAGGAATTTGGTGCCAAACTGCACAGAATATTTTATGATATCACCCAGCACCAATTTCTGAACCACTGCTTATGTGACACAGAGCAGGTACGTATAATGATAATACTTGGTGTTTCCGTGGACATCTTCCATTTTGATGTGGGAACCCTTAATTCAGGGTGGATGAGCACAAATGCTTCAGATCTATAGCTCTCCTTTCAGCAGGGATGCCTGTGTCTAGAGAGGCATCATAGAGCTGAGTGCCTTGTAGAGCTGAGAGCGTGGCAAGACACTGAGTTCCATGCCTGCAGCCGAGTCACTGCTGAGTCATTAGAGACTTGATTTAACATTTCTGAGTTTTGGGTTCTACATCAGTAAAATAATAATAATGTATTGGTAAAATTACTGTTGCAAAGTTTTTGTCTAATAAAAATCTACCTTTAGTAGTTTGCCTTCAGGGTGCTGGAGTTCTAGAGCTGTCCGTTTAAGTCTCTACTCTTAAGGAGGAGAGATAACTTTAGCACCTTTGGTTTATAACTTTA
>NC_034590.1:115998712-116039863 GCF_900095145.1 Mus pahari | reverse complement strand
ATATATATATATATATATATATATATAGCTTTTAGCTATTTATAACTTTAGCTAAGAGGGGAGACCTAGGTAGAAAATGTACCCTCAGACTCCAGGTGTAGCTGAAAGTAAACTAACTGAAGCCCACCTCTCCTGCTCACCCTCCCTCCTTCCCTAAAGCCCACCTTTCTGGCTCAACCTCCCTCCTCCCTCCCCTTTTGATTTTTCACAACAGTTTTCTCAGCTCAGCCAGTGCTGTCCTGGAACTCCCTCTGTAGGTCAGTCTAGACATGAACTCAAACACCTGCCTGCCTTCCTCTCTGTCTCCGGAGTGCTGGGGTTAAAGGTGCAAGCCATTATGCCTGGCTCAGGTTCTCTCGACTTTTTTTTTTTTTTTTCCTCTCAACTTTTTAAAAACTAAAGCATGGGTCCAATAAGCAAATGAGACTAAAGATTAAATGATTACACCATGACTTCTAAGAGGGAGGGTGGGAGGGAGGGAGAGAGGGAGGGAGGGAAAGGAGGGGAGGAAGAGAGGGAGGGAGAGGGGAGGGAGGGATATCAAGGTGGGATTTAACATTAGGCAATAAATGGAATAATTATTTCTGAGAAATGGAAAACAAACAAACAAAAAAACCCATATTTTCTTAAGAACAGGATCTTACTCCATAGTCTTGGCTGGCCTGGAACTCTCTCTGTAGACCAGGCTGATTTTCAGTTCATAGAGATCTCTGTCCGACTCTGCTTCTTGAGCGCTGGGATTAAAGTGTGTATCGTCATACTCTATTGGTTCAAAAACTTTTTTCATCAAACACAATGAGGATTACCCCAACATAATGTCTAGAAAAAGTATACAGGCCATGGAACAAGGAGAGGGGATCCAGGTAAGGCTTAGCGGCCTGCCGAATGTAAACAAGGGGCTGCAACCCCAGGGGAGCTACTTTAGTCTGTTTGGCATCGCTATGACAAAATAAGGGTGCCTTATTTGGCTCAGAATTCTGGGGGTTAGAGAATCTGGGCAGCATGGCGCTGGCACCTAATGAGAAAGGAAGCAAGAGACTGGGGAGACGTGGGGGCCTCAGCTCCTGTGAGAGTCAGGTGCGTTCTACACCAGCAACAGTGAAATACAGAGGACATGAACTATAACAATAATACATTCATTACTTTTAAGATTTATTTTTATTCTCAGTATTATTATTTAGCCTGAATGTACGTATGTACACTACATGCATTCTGTATCCCCAGAGGCTAGAAGACAGCTTCAGATCCCCCGAAACTGGAGTTACAGATGGTTGTGAACCTCCATGTGGATCCTAGGAGTCAAATCTGGATCCTCTACAGAAACAACAATAGCTTTTAACCACTGAGCTATCTCTCCTACTCCTAAAGAGGATACATTTAAACTATGCCATACAAATTATTCTATTAAAGTTATCTGATCTAAACAACCCAACTACCAAATAAAAGAAAGATGAGCTGGGCAGAGGGGTTGGTGCCTGCCTATACTCCAAGTTACATGGGAAGCTGAGGGAGGAAAAACTCAAGTTCAAGACCTGACCAAACTCTTCAGTGATCCTTTGTCTCAGAACAAAGGAAAGGGGAGAAGCTGAGGCTACAGCTCAGTAATAGAGTGCTTGTCGAGCCTGTGTGAGGCCAGTCCTAGAGAGAGAGAGAACCTAAGCCAAGAGGGAACTGGAGAATACTCAGTGGTTAAGGGCAATGGCTGGGTTCTCTTGCAAAGACCCTGGGTTGGATTCCCAGCACCCACATGGTGGCTCACAACTCTCTGTCACTGCAGTCCCAAGGGATCTGACGCCCTCTTCTGGCCTCCATAAGCACTGCACATACATGATGATGCACAACATGCATTGTTATAAAATAAATAATAATAGAAATGAAATTTGATAAAGAATTAGGAAGTTACTATACAGTCTGGAAGAATCCTATTTTAACTGGGACCACTTCTAGCCTCAGGTTCTGAAATAGAATCTCATTTCAGAGCAAAAACAAACATACAAAAAGACAAGCTGGAGAGATGGCTCAGTGAATAAAGTGCTTATTGTGCAGGCACCAGGATCTGAATTCCGGTTTTTGTGGGGGTGTTTGTTTGTTTATTTTCAGGACAGGTTTTCTGTGTAGCCCTGGCTGTCCTGGAACTTGCTGTGCAGATCAGGCTGTCCTTGAACTCAAGAGATCCACCTGCCTCTGTCCCTGCCTCCTAAGTGCTGCGATTAAAGGCTTGCACCACCACCAGCATCACCCAGCAGGCTTTGAATTCTGATTCCCATCACTCACATAAAAATGGGTGCAGTTGTGTGTCTGTAATCTCACTGCCAAGGCGGACACAGTAGATACCCTGGAGACTTCCTAGCCAAGTATTCTAACTGAAATGGTAAACTTCAGGTTCAATGAGAGGTCCAGTCTCAAAAAACAAGGTGGAGTGTGATAGAGGAAGAGATGTGCTGGCCTACACACACACACACACACACACACACACACACACACACACAGGAAAATATGTACCATATTAATACTATTAATAAAAACTAGAGCTAGACAGGTGATATCAGCATCAGACAAACAGATTTTAGAGTGGAAAATACTATGTGGAATAAATGGGATCATATCAGGACCAGCAAGATGGCTCAAGGGGTAAAGGTTCTTGCTGAGAAAGTCTGGAGACCAGAGTTTGATTCCTAGAGCCCACATAAAAAGCCATATGCGGTGGTGTATATCTTTAATCTCAGCACTTCTATGGCAAGACAGGAGGCAAAGGCAGAAGAATTGGGTAGAAACTTGTGTATCAGCTAGCCCAGGGTTGTACACAGCACAGCAGAAAGAGCAAGAGACCATGCGTGTGGAAAGAGAGAACTGACCCCACAGGCTAGTCCTCCATCCTCCAGCATGCATGTGCTCACACACATCATACACACATTAATAAACAATAATAAAAATAGAGAGGGCCATTTCATACTAGTGAAGTCAGTTGGTCCTGAGACACTACAGATACTCCTAACTTATGATTGGATTGCATTGCAGTAACCCATCATAAGTTAAAATCATAACTGAAATCCCACTTAATACACCTAGGTAACTGAACATCATAGCCCAGCCTAGCTTACATGTGTTCAGACACAACAGAGGATACCTTGGAAAAACTTTCTAAACACAAAGCAAATTTTATACAACAGTTTGTGGGCTATACCGAATGTTATTCTGAACATGTGGGCTAGGGGGAAGCCAGGCAGTGTAGGAGTGTGCCTTTAATACCAGAGGAGGCAGGCAGATCTCTGAGTTCGAGGCCAGCCTGGTCTACAAAGTGAGCTTCAGGACAGCCAGAGCTACACAGAGAAACCCTGTCTCGAAAAATAAAACAAAAAAGGATGGGGGACCCCCAAAGATCATTTGAATGTACGTCCCCACCACTGTGGAGCCAAGAATCCATGCTAAGCATCACAGCCCAGGGCCCATCCATAGTCCTAAACATGCACGGACTGTCTAAGAAGGCTTTTAAAATGAAGGAAACAAAATGAAACTCTTAAGTGCAAGTAGTTAAATCCAAGCCATATCTGGAGATTTCAACATACTTCTTTCAATAACTGGCAGGATGACTAGATAGGAAATCAGTAAGTCTATAAGTATTTAACAGTGCTATCAATCAATTTGACCTAATTGATGTTCATAAAAACACTTTGTCTGAGCTGGGCGTGGTGGCGCACACCTTTAATCTCAGCACTTGGGAGGCAGAGGCAGGTGGATTTCTGAGTTTGAGGCTAGCCTGGTCTACAGAGTGAGTTCCAGGACAGCCAGAGCTATACAGAGAAACCCTGTCTCAAAAAACCAAAAAAAAAAACCAAAAAAACCAAAAAAACACTTTGTCCAACCATGTAAGAATGCAGTTCCTTTCATACACACATGATACATTCAGCAGGATAGAACATATTCCAGCCATTAGATATTTCTATATCAGAACAGTGCATATTCCAGCCTTTAGATATCTTTGTATCAGAATAGACTATATTCTCAGACATTAGATATCTCTCAATGTAAACTTATTTAAAAACATACAAATTTATGTTTTAAATGCTTATTACATCTACTTGTGTGAAGGTCAGGGGACAACTTGCAGAAGCCATTCCTCATTCCCCGTGTGTGTTCCAGGGCTTGAACTTGGGTACTGAGAATTGGCAAAAGCCTTCGCTCAGCGAGTCATCTTGCTCTGAAGTACATGGGATTTGTTGACGTTATTCTGTGACACTTGCTACAGTCATATGTAGGAATCTGAGTGATGACTGGCAGGAATCTGTCCCCTCCTACCATGTGGGCTCAAGATATGGAGCTAAGACTATCAGGCTTGATAACAAACACTTTGCCCACTGAACCATATCACCAGATTCTAAAGTATATTTTGACCACACTAGAATTACCAAAACAAAACTAATAACAGAAAAATATCTGAGAGATTTTACAGTAGTTATAAAATAAACTTTGAAGTAAAACATGAAGTTAAAAGAAAAGTTAGGAGCTGGAGAGATGGCTCAGGGATTAAGAGCACTGACTACACTTCCAGAGTCCTGAGTTCAATTCCCAGCAACCACATGGTGGCTCACAACCAACTGTAATGGGATCTGATGCCCTCTTCTGGTGTGTCTGAAGAGAGGACAGTGTACTCACATACATAAAGTAAATAAATCTTTTTTAAAAAGGACAAAGAAAAGTTAGAAGTAATTTAATGAAATGAAAATGCAGATGATCAGAATGTGTGGACTGTAGCTGATGTTGTACTGCCTGGAAAGGATGGTCTCAGCATGGCAGCTGTGCCAGCCAAGGCTGCACAAATAGAGCAAATGAAATAATAAGTTAATAATAGGAAATAAAAATAAAGAAAAACCATGGAAACGAAAAGGTATAGTACATTGATCATATTAATAAACGAGTGACCAGGTAAGCCAGAATGAAAGAGAGGGGTCCTGCATGGTGCACAGCTGTAACCCTAGTACTCAGGAGAGTGAGGCAGGGTCATGGAGAGCCTGAAGCAGCCTGGGCTACATAGTGAATTCAAGACCAGTTGGGGCTGCATAGCAAGAATGCCTTGTCTCAGGTTGGTTGGTTGGTTGGTTGATTGGTTTTAACTATAAGATGTCTCTATTGCAGGTAGATGTCTGTGAGTCCAAGGTCAGGCTAATCTACAGAGTGAGTTCCAAAATACACAGGATCTTGAAAAGCCAAAACCAATATTTGAGATATATATTGGTATCAGAAATTAAAAGTGCGACATCCGGTATTTTTAAATTACTCTCAGAAGGCCATATTTGGCAGTACATTTGACAAGTGATGAAATGGGTAATTTACTAAAGGGACATAGAATAATCTTGTATCTATGGAAGAAACTGGATTTCTGGTTTAAAAATCAGTACAGGCTACTTGTCAAACAAAGTTCGTTATAGAACTCTATTCAGTAAGTGAGCACACTTAGCTAAAGTGCTCATACAGAACCCACAAATAAATACATACAATCATTAATCATGGTATGAAAATTCAAATAAAAAAAATCACAGGTTTGGGGAATAAAAAGGCCAATGGGTATGGTGGCATGTGCCTGTAGCCCCAGCTCTGATGGCTGAGGTAGAAAGATCGTTTAGCCCACGCCCAACCCAGGCAACATGATGAAACCCTATCTCGAAAAGGGGGTGAGATAGATAAGAAGTCTTTTGGAAGACAACTTGACAGGTTTTTTTTTTGGGGGGGGTTACACATATGCCTATCTGGCCTAGCTACCCCACTGTGTTACACAGAAACAGTGCATCCATGTTCATAGTCTCTTTGTTGTGTATTTGTTGGAACTCCCAGCAGTTTGATGATCTATATGGTTGAGCACTGTTCAACCATAAAGGGAATGAACTGTTGATTCTCACATATAATCTCTTGGAGCTGGAGTTATAGGTGTTGTGAGACCCTGGAAAACAAACTCCTGCCCTTTCCAAGAGCCGCAAGTGCTCTTAACTGCTGTGCTGTTTCTCCAGCCCCTCACACTGTTATCTCACCACTCAATTCCCAACTTTAATACTTTCAGAAAGACCAGGGCCTTCAGGACAGCATGGGCATTTGTTCTCCCCTTGGTACCTCTTTTTACCTGTTGGAGGGGCAATGGTGCTCAGGCAGGAAAGCCCACAAAGCAGAGCCTGTCAACGCTCCCTTCACAACTTTTGTCATACCTGTATGCAGGCCTCACTAAACCTCCTTCGTTTTCGCCGAGTTGGAGAGCTGATGGCGACACCTCAAGCAAGCAAAGCTTCTAAACATGGTATTCGTTCCCTAGAGATGCTGTAAGTCATTACCAGGGACTTAGTGACTTAAAAACATCATTTATTCTGTCATAGTGCTGGAGGCCAGGAGTTTAAAATCAGGCGTGAGCTGGCCTGTGTTTCCTTTAGATGCACTGGGAGAGAATCCATCTGTCTCTCTGGTTTCCTAGTTTGCGGCTTACATAACTCCAGTTTCTACCCCCATCTTCACCTAGTCTTTCCCTACCCAACTGTTTCTGATTTAGGAGGGCCCACCCTGAGTCCTGCATGCAGTATGGTCCTATCTCTGAATCCTTCAAAGACCCCTTTTTCCAAATAATCTCACATTCGCAGGCTCTTGGTGTTAGGATGTGGGCAAACTGGAAGGGGTACAGTCCAATTCACTTCAACCAGGAACACCTTGAGAACACAGCATGAGCCATCATTAGAACCCAGGAAGATCCCCTCAGGTCCTGGGGTGTTTCTGCATCTGAAGATCTTTTGCTTGGACCTCTCTGACATCCCAGTGAAGTCTGAAAGAATTGATCTGAGCTCTTTACCTTTTGGCTCTAGTGGTGGCTCATAGCCCCAGGGCCACTTAACTCAAGGATGTTGAAAGAAAGGAGTATTTACAGAATACCTAATCTGTATTTCCATTTCTGTCTCAACAAAGATATTCTGAATTAGGTCATTATCTTCCGTCTTATAAGTAAGGTAACTGTGAAACTTAAACCTTGCTGGTTACATGGCTAGTACCTGGCTGGGGTTCAAAGCCTGATCACATTGTGCCTTTGTAGGGCTGAGTGGCAGGCCCAGGAAATGAGTGTACACAGGTCCATTGTCATTAGACCTTTCTTCTATTAGAGGCCACTTTGTGTCAACTCATTGGTGGCACAATAGTGGCCCCTAGTGGCTTCAGCTACAAACCACATGATCAAGGCAATAGGTCAAGTTTTTGGGTTTTTTTCTTTTACTTTGTTTCCATGGTAACTAGCCAACTCACCAGATATAGAATTGACCCATCTATAGTTTAAGGAGAAATGGCAGTTCTCTAAAGGACTGGGCTGTCTCTCTGTGTGTGAGGCTCACAGTGTTAGCTATCTCAAGTGGGTCACCCCTCTGTAAGACCAGCTTTTAAAAGAAAAAAGACAAAAGACACGTCTGTTACACAAAGCTTCCCAGGCCAGAGTGAACTGAAACTGTGCTGGTTTTTGAGGGAGATCTTTACCCCTATGTGTTCCTCAGAATGTAATTACTTAGAAGTTGGAATTTGTATTAATACACAGTGTAGCTCAGGTGTGTGCATCTGAGGAGAGACTGTGGGATCCCCCAGAAATGATGATAACTGTAACTGCAGAGCTTCTATAACATAAAAATCTGCAATGAGGGGCTGGTGAGATGGCTCAGTGGGTAAGGGCACCCGACTGCTCTTCCGAAGGTCCGGAGTTCAAATTTCAGCAACTACATGGTGGCTCATAACCATCCGTAACAAGATCTGACGCCCTCTTCTGGAGTGTCTGAAGACAGCTACAGTGTACTTACATATAATAAATAAATAAATCTTTTAAAAAAAATCTGCAATGAGGAGGCCAGGTAGCTCTCACATTTAATTCCTGCACTTAGGAGACAGAGGCCAACCTGGCCTACATAGTAAGTTCCAGGACAGCCAGAGCTATCTAGCAAAACTGTCTTAAAGGGAAAAAGAAGCAGTGTCATAGAATGCATTGTACTGCGGTGTAATTCTTACGTAAGACTTCCATTTCAAAGTGTCAACTTGATGCTTTTAAGGATAGTCACTGTGCTGTGTGCTCCTCCCACCAAACTCCAGAGGTCTCCATCACACTGAAAACAAGCACTGTGCCTGCTGAACTGCACATAACCCACCTTCTAGTGGCTTATGTCTACCTTCCCCTTGGTGTTCTTTGAAGTAGACATTACAGGTATGGGGGGGGTGTTATTGCTTGAGACAGGGTCTCACTGTGTATGAGAATGGCCTTTATCTTTCCATGTAGCTGAGGATCATCTTGAACTCCTGCTCATTCTGCCTCCCTCTCCTGAGAGCTGGAATTACATATGTGCTATTATGTGCTGTTTTATGAAGTGCTAGGGGTGTGCGCCTGCAGCTTTCATGCAAACACTCATTTTTTTCATCTTTTTTAGAAGATGTATGTTTAACTATGTGTACATATAGAGGGACAGATGATCAGACATTAAAGGTCAGCTCTGGGATATATGAGACCCTGTCTCAAAGAATTTCACTTAATTTAAAATAAGACAGGGCCAGGGATTGTGGTGTATGCCTTTAATCCTAGCACTTGTGAGGCAAAGGTAGGAGGATCTCTGCAAGTTCAAGCCCCGCTTGGTCTACACCACATACTGAGTTCCAGACAGCGAAGACTAAATAAAAAGGGACTGGAGAAATGGCTGTGCGTAAGAGGGACTATGCTGCTATTGGTTTGGTTTGGTTCCCAGCATTCACATCATGCAACTTGTCAAAGTGTAACTCTAATTACAGGGGATCTGACCACCTTTCCTGTAGACACGTAATTCACATAGTTACAAATACACATAATAGACCTTGAGTAGAAAGATGGAGCCGGGCATGGTGGCGCACGCCTTTAATCCCAGCACTTGGGAGGCAGAGGCAGGCGGATTTCTGAGTTCGAGGCCAGCCTAGTCTACAAAGTGAGTTCCAGGACAGCCGGGGCTATACAGAGAAATCCTGTCTCAAAAAAACAAAACAAAACAAAAAAGATGGACATAAACACAAACACATAAAAATGATGACTAGTGCTATACTTCAGAGTCTGAGGTTCAGGGATATGCTGGGAATTGATGCTTTGAAAGTTGGAGGCCAAGTAGAGACTGTTGAATTAGGAGGATGAGGGAGTTCCAGGTGAAAACATCCCTATAAGCCAAACCACATGTCTTACTAAGGTTCATTCAGACTTCTGCAAAATTCACTTGGACTTTCTATTGTTAAAGCACTTGAATCCAGAGAAAAATATTTCAGCCCAGAACACCAAAGACCAGCACAAGAATATTGGCCAGGAATTCCCTGAAGGTAAGTCTCAAGCTTTTGGGGTAAGCCCTGGACTGAAATCAGAGAAATAAAATTCATGGTGTGGAGTGGTCCAACTATCCAACGATCCCATTCCACTTTAGCCATGCTGCTGCCACCTGGGATTTGGCTGCCTTCCACAGGGATTGAGGAACTTGAAGTAGCAACAGCGTGCATTCCTACTTTAAAGCTACTCGATGGGACTTGTGCTTTGTACTAGTATGTGCACAGTAGCTTTTCCAGAGAAAAGTGCATTCATTGGCTGATATCCCGAGGGACCTACTCAGGAGGAATCTGCCAAGGCAAAACTCTGTAAATCTGCACCTGAGAGGTTGGGGATGTAGCTCAGTGTCAGAGAGTTTACTTGCTTGTCAATACCCTGAGTTTGAACCTCCTCCCTGTTTGTTCTTCCGAAAGTGGATCTATTACAGATAAGCTAATGGTGATTCCCAATCTTCCTGATGCTGCCACCCTTTAATACCACCTCATGTTGTGGTGATCCCCAACCATTACAATTATCTTCATTGCTACTAATTAACTGTAATTTTGCCACTGTTATGATGTATCTGATTATTATTAAGTATCTGATGCGCGACCCACTGGTTGAGAACCGCTTAACTAAAGCATGTTCATGAGTGTCTAATCCCAGCACTTGGGTGTTAGAAGCAAGATGATCACTTTAAGGCTAGCCTGGCTTTCAAGAGAGTCTGTCTAAACATCAACAACAAAATGCTGCCTCTGTAGCAACTGCCTAGAACGATACCAGAGAGAGAGATTGAGTTGCTTATTGCCCGAAGCAAAGCCTGATACGCTTGGAATGCATATCACCTAGTTTGCGCGGAAAGTTAGGTGTCTCCTATCATGGGAGAGGGATGGGGAGCGCTACGGAAGGTCGGGCACTGAAATGTTTTCATCCGGAAAGATGGAGCGGGAGAGTTAATTTAGAACTATGCCCCTGCCCCAACAGCCTCTGTAGCATTGGCACAAATCTTCAGGAGCAAGATGAAATGGGCTTGTTTTCTCCTAGAATCCATCGGGCAAGCAGAAAACAAGAGGCTCAAGAGGGGCAGCCCCAACCATGGCAGCGAAGAATCGCGAGGTCTGGGCTCAGCAAGGGACCTGAGCCCACCAAAATCCGCCACGCGCGACCGCGAGCTCACCGAGGCCTCCCTCACTGCTAGAGGATCGCAGACCCCAGCGGCCCACGGCAGGGCCCAGGCGGCAGACGCAGCGAGCCCTCCGGGCGGCCTGGAGGTACCGCAGCGAGAGCAGGACGGGCGGGGGCCTAAGCTACCGCCTCCGGGTCCTCACCACCGCCTCCTCTGCTCCCGCAGGACTTGTGGCTGCAGGAGGTAGCCAATCTGTCCGAGTGGCTGAATCCAGGACACGGGTCCTAAGCGCTCGCTCCGGAGACTCCCAGAAAGCCAAGGAAGCCCGGGACACGTGTGTCACACCTTCTGTATTCCAATAAAGCCGCTCCAAGCACCCAGTGTCAACTACAGTGCAAGGGGAGGGGCGCCTGGGGGACCGGGCAACTCGCGCCGCCGCCTGACGTCACCTGCGCCGTTGCGTCACTGTCGCGCGCCACAGGTCCGGGCGTGATGGCGGCGCTGGGCGGGGACGGGCTGCGTTTACTGTCGGTATCGCGGCCAGAGCGGCAGCCCGAGTCAGCCGCGCTGAGCGGCCCGGGCCCAGGGCTGTGCTGCTGGGTGTCTGTGTTCTCCTGCTTCAGCCTCGCCTGCTCCTACGTGGGCAGCCTCTACGTGTGGAAGAGCGAGCTGCCCAGGTGCGGGGGATGCGCGAGCGACCGGAATCTGCGCTCTCGTGGGGCGGGGCTGCGGGCGGAGCTTGGGCCGGACGGGGGTGGGGCCGTGTCGGCAAGTGGGTGCTGCAGGCCCCCAGAACTTACTGTCCCCTTTCCTAGGGACCACCCCGCTGTTATCAAGCGGCGTTTCACCAGTGTCCTGGTAGTGTCCAGCTTGTCCCCTCTTTGCGTGCTGCTCTGGAGGGAACTCACTGGCATCCAGGTGCGAAGGAGGTGGGGCACAGGGCAGCTAGGGAAAGGATCTAGAATTTTGTGGGAGGGAACATCACTGATGCCCCCTTTCCTGTGGCTCAGCCAGGCACATCACTGCTTACCTTGATGGGCTTCAGGCTGGAGGGCATTTTCCCAGCAGCGCTGCTGCCCCTGCTGCTAACTATGGTGAGTCCTGCTTTATTTTTCCAACTCTGTTGTCACTAATGTAATGACGTGCCCTTCTTGGGTACAGCTTTTGGCAGATGGAAGACAGGAATTATGATGTGTCCCCCTAAACCCCTGGTGTACATGGCTGGGAAACCCTAGAGCTCAGGAAACCTGAGTTCTCGTGAGGCTGACCAAGGGCGTAGGTGTGGGCAAGGTCATTGGATTGTGGTAAAGGCTTTCATTTTATGTTTGTCTCCCCCCAGATCCTTTTCCTGGGTCCACTGATGCAGCTCTCTATGGATTGCCCGTGTGACCTGACAGATGGGCTGAAGGTTGTCCTGGGTGAGTCTTCAAGACTGAGGAAAAGGTAGGCACAGGCAGTCAGTCCAGAACACTGGGGAAAGGAGTCAGTGAGATGGTGTGATCTGGACTGAAGAGGTGAGATGTCACCTCTCAGCGTGTGTTTCCACATCAGTAAAATGGATTATATTGCTGGGTACCCTGTAAGTTTGTGATGCTCAAGGAGGCCTTTCTGGACCCAAAACAGTATTTGATATGGCCTAGACAGCATCTTCCCCTGCTCTCCCATAATTTGGCTTCCCCAAATATTGGTCTTGGTTAAATTTGGATGCCTCTGGGATTTACTGTGACTCCCTCATCTACTGCTGCCTTCCCTTACTGCTGTCAGTCATCTCAAGCCATTATAATTGAAATTCAGTCTGATAAGGCTTGTTCCCTTCTCCATTCTGATTCTCAGGATTTCCTAATCTGAGTCTGGCTAGAGTAAACCTGTGGGAGAGGGCCCCAGATGTCTCTAGTAACTAGGCACTCATTGCTTATCCTGGATATTTACTCTAGCCCCTCGTTCTTGGGCCCGCTGCCTCTCAGACATGCGTTGGCTACGAAACCAAGTTATTGCACCGCTGACAGAGGAGCTGGTGTTCCGGGCTTGCATGCTGCCCATGCTAGCGCCATGCACAGGCCTGGGCCCTGCTGTGTTCACCTGCCCACTCTTTTTTGGAGTCGGTGAGTCTAGCCCGTCCAGCAATGATGTTCCCAGCATGAGGGCTAAAAATGGGTGAGGGGGAACTAGGTAGAAAGCCAGAGGCATATGATGTGGTTTTCACCTTCCTCCCAGCCCATTTTCACCACATTATTGAGCAGCTGCGCTTCCGCCAAAGCAGTGTGGGAAGTATCTTCTTGTCTGCAGGTGAGGCCTGGAGAGGCAGTCAAGGGTTGGGGTGTTATGGTGTCCCTCATAGACACCCTACAGAAACGGTTGGAGACTGAGCTATAAGTATTGGATGGGGCCCACCAATTATGGAAGGTGGGGTACAGAGAACAGCCACAGATAATGGGCAGGCAGTCACTGCCAAGGGGAATGGGTGGGCTCTGGCTGTGGGATGTGCAGTGCTGGGGTAGGGTGGGTATGCAGGTGTGGTCACTCGAAGCCTCCATCTCCAGCGTTCCAGTTCTCCTACACTGCTGTCTTCGGTGCTTATACGGCTTTCCTCTTCATCCGCACAGGTTGGTCCTCGGCCTTTTATGGGTCTCCAGGGGCCCACAGATGTGGGTGGGAGAAAGGGGACACTGTGGATGCAACTGTTTCTTTTACCACATTCCTGGAGACAGTCTAAGCCAGGGCCCTTAGCTTTTTAAGATCCAAGAGGTGGAAGCAGAGGTTATAACATGGGGGAAGATGAGTGTGTGGGGTGGGGGGGTCACTAACTAGAAGGGCCATTGGGGGGGGGCTGCTTCACATGTTGCACCCTCTCTCTCCAGGACACCTGATAGGGCCGGTTCTCTGCCACTCCTTCTGCAACTACATGGGCTTCCCTGCTGTGTGTGCAGCCCTGGAGCATCCACAGAAGTGGCCACTGCTGGCAGGCTATGCCCTTGGTGTGGGGCTCTTCCTGCTTCTGCTTCAGCCCCTGACAGACCCCAAGCTCTACGGCAGCCTTCCTCTTTGTATGCTTTTGGAACGAACGGGAGCCTCAGAGACCCTACTGTGCTCCTGACCACCACTCTTCTGTGCACTCCAGTGAACTCTGACGGGCTCTCCAGCCCCTCCTTAACTAGGAATACTGCAAGGGAGGGACTGGCTGGGGTCCCCGAGATCTCAGGAATTTTTGTAGGGGATTGAAGCCAGAGCTAGTTGAATCCCAGGGACCAAGAGAAAGGAGCAGATATCCAAAGGGTGCAGCCCCTCTCGAAGGGGGGATGAGCAGCAACTGGAAGTGAGGGGACAAGGACAAATCCTAGGAGCTGTGGACTCTCTGGACCGATATTTCCCTAGCTCCTTTGTGTCCCCCATTCCCCCTTGAAAAGCTGCTCAGTGGGTTTATTTATCAAACCCCTCCTCTCAGCTTCCCAGGGTTTTCTCATTGTCTTTTTGCATCAAGACTTTGTATTGGGATATTAAAAGAGATTTAACTTGGGTAACATGGTCTTGGAACCTTGGGGCTCTGTGTATTTGGGGCTAGGTATACTGTCCCAGCTACCTGGGCAGGTAAGCCTGGCGGGCAGGTCCCACAGTGGAGGATAGGAGCCTCCGCTGCTAAGGCTGTGTCTTACTTTCCTGAGCTCGGTGGTTAAGCTAGCAGGGCCCAAATGGAAACTCATCATTGTGGGGCCTGCACCTCTGTTACCAAGGTCAAGGACGACCCATAGCTTTGGCCCCAGTAATGGAGCTTCCAGCCTGTGTCCTGTGAGCTGGAGGAGGGTGGTTCCAGAGCCTCATTCTACACAAGGATGTGGGTCCCGGGCCCAAGAGGAAACTTCTGTCTCAGGCTTTTGGGTCTATATGGACTGCTACCCCTCTGCTTCACCCAGTCCCTGGAGGAACCCAGGACAAAGGTCACAGCCCTGAAAGTGGCAAGGACTCTACCAAGCACCTCCACTCTTCTTTCCTGCCCACCATACTTCTAGAATGTTTGTTTTCCTTTGCCTTTTTAAAAATTTGTGATTATCCTTTCAAGTCCCCTACATTTAAGGTTGTTCTGAAACCCACTCCCTGAAAGTGGTGACGGAAAGTGGACATGTGGTCATTTACGAGTGGCACTCCCCCCAAGGTTGGTTATGACATAGCCACACTCATGAAGTTATAACAGGAAGTATCACAGTCATGCGCCTGCCTCCCTAGGGAGCTCTTGTCTCCTCTAGCCTGTGTAGAGGCTGGTGGTAGGGAGGTGAGGGGTGGTAGGCAGTGGCCTGCTGTAACAAGCACCCAGAGAACACTAGACAGACAGGCTTGTGGGGTCTACTTTACCAAGGTCTAGGAAGTTTAAGAAAAAAAAAGCAGATCTGGCCTAGATCCCATGGGAGTTTGAAAGAAATACACCCACACGGTCACTAGGGTGGGGTAGACTGTACATGACTTAGTGTGGAGGGCAAGGGAAGGCCACTTTTATTGAGCAAATTTCCCAGGACCTGTGAATTAGGTCTTCCCTCTACCCCCAGAGGTAGAACCCCTAAACCACCTCCCCCAGGTACAAGGCCACCTACTGTACACCTGTCGTCTCCCACGAGGAGCAGACCCTTATTTGGCAAGAGATGAATATGTGAGCAACTACCTGCCAGTAAGAAAAGGACAAATAGCTGAAGGGAATGGGCGGGCCATTGCAGGTAGTGTGTGTGCTGTCCCATGGGACAGGACCTCAAGGACCTGGCCCTTCCTACTCTCGGGTACTGGCTGGCCTGGGCCTGCCCTGGCTGCACAGCTTCTGTTGAGAGGCTTGGGGTAGGGTTGGCCAGGCTGCCAGGCTGGAGTAAGATCACTCAATCTCTAGGATGAGGTCGTCGCCTTCCAGAGTCATGTCCTTGGTCACGTGAACCTTTCGGATAGTGCCCTCCATGGGCGAAGTCACCACGGTCTCCATCTTCATGGCGCTGAGCACACAGAGGGGCTGGCCCTTAACCACCTTGTCTCCTGCTGCCACCTTGATGTCTATGACCTTCCCAGGCATCGGGGCCCCAATTTGGCCCTTCACATCCTTCAAAGCCTTGGGATGGAAGTGCATTTCCTGCAGACAGGACAGAGACGACATAAGACAGCAGGTCAGGCCAATCCCTACCACCTGACTGGCTCTGGTAGCACTATACCTTCATGGCCTGGGTGTCTTTAACCAGAATGGATCGAAGCTGCCCATTGAGTTCAAAGAAGACCTGCCTCTGGCCAGCACGGTTCAGGTCGCTTACAGCCAGGGCTTTGATGTGCAGGGTCTTGCCCCGTTCCAGCTCAACCTGCAGAGAAGGCAGGAGAGAGCTGGGGAGGAAGTAATGACCACGGGCCCTGGGTCCCACAGGTGTGAGGAGAGCCCAGCCCTGGTCACACAGGACCGTTCCTGCTCTACAGCTCACAAAGCTGTGCATAGCGTTTGGGAGCTGTATGGCAGGGCTACTGTAGGCCCTGGGGCTGAATGAAGACAAATACAAGAACCACTGACCTCAAACTCCTCTGCAATTTTGGGTCCTTGAAGAAAGAGACGAGTATTAAGGCTATCCAGGGGGCCAAAGGTAGCCGTGAAGTCTTTGAATTGAGCAAAGACATCAGGGTACATGGCTGCAGAGAGAACATCCTCTGGGGTCACCTCCTCCCCATGTCTGTCAATCAGGTCCTTCTCCAGCTCCTTCAGGTTCAGTGGAGGGAGGGAGGCTCCAGGCCGCCCCTCTATTCTTGGCAGGTCCTTTAGCACCTGAAGAGCAAGCAGAGGGTCAGGGCCAAGTTCTTGTACTCAGCCCCTGTCTCATCATGATGCACCTTCCCTACCTTAGAGCGAAAGGGCTCTGGGAAACCCCCATGGGGAATGCCAATGTAGCCCTGCAGGAACTCCACCACAGAGCGGGGGAAGGACAGCTCTTCTGCCTGAGCTTCTGCCTCTGCCCGGCTCAACCCGTTCTGCACCATAAACTGGGCCAGGTCCCCCACAATCTTGGAGGATGGTGTCACCTGAAGAGAAAAGATCTCTGGTAATAAGGATGCTAGGCCCAGAGGCAGGAGCATAGCGTGCAGGGTCATTAGGTAAGGGACCTTGCTCACCTTGATGAGGTCCCCCAGCATCTGGTTAGCCTCCACATAGGCCTTCTTGACCTCTTTGAACTTGGAGCCAAGCCCCATGCTGTGGGCCTGGAAGTGTAGGTTGGTGTACTGGCCCCCTGGGATCTCATTCTCATACACGTCGGAGTTGCCAGACTTCATGGTAGCCGTGCAATCGAAGGCTGCATACAGTCCCCGAGCCCCTTCCCAGTACTCACTGTAGTCAAACACACGCTCCAGGGGTACCTCTGCAGGGAAGCTAGAGTCAGGAGAGCTTGGCAGTGTGCCAGTACTCCCAGGGGTCCTTTCCAGAACTCAGTGTTAGCTCAGATCTCATCTCAAATTTGGGTGGGAGGAGGAGGCGGCCAGGCCAGAGTGAGGCATCTGACTGCCGGGCTCCACTGGGATTATTCATGCATTGAAAGGGGCGTGGCCCTGAGTTGTTCCTCTGTCCTACCTGTGTCCAGAGGAGTCCCTTTGGTACAGGCCACCAGGGCCCCCATGCTTGGCTGTGAGGTCATCCCAGACATGGAGTCTACTGCCACATCCACAACATCAGCCCCTGCTTGTGCACAGGCCAGCATGGCTGCCACGCCTGCCCCTGATGTATCATGGGTATGGATGTGCAATGGGAGGTCGGGGAATCGGTCCCGGAGGGAGCTGACCAGCATGGAGCAGGCGGCAGGCTTCAGCAGGCCGGCCATGTCCTGAAAAAGTGAAGAGAAGGACTTATGGTGAGGAGGGACCTGATGTGTTCCTGTATTACAGGCCATAGTGGGTATCATGGGAGGGTGAGAGGAATAGATGGGCAAAAGGCCCCAGCACCTTAATGCACAGGATGTGAGTGCCAGCTCGCACCAGTTCTTCAGCTAAGCCCATGTAGTACTCCAGTGAGTATTTAGTGCGACTAGGGTCAGCCACGTCCCCCGTGTAGGAGATGGCAGCCTCCACCACACCCCCAGCACTGCCTGCAGCCTCCATGCCCAGCAGCATGTTTGGCAAGTAGTTGAGGGAGTCAAAGACTCGGAAGACGTCCATACCGTTCTCTTTGGCCACCTCACAGAACCTGGCAGGTGAGAAAAGTAGGTGAATTCTTCCTGTCTCCCTGTACCTCCTTCTCTAGGTCCTGGCCCCTAGGGAATGTAGCCTGGCCTGGCAGGGGAGTGGGTATTTCAAACTGAACAAGGCCTTTTCCAGGATATCCTGGACCAAGTGACTGGCACTGGCAGAGCCATCCAGCCTGACTGAGCCTGGAGGACTGGTAAGATTCTTAGCAAGGAAGTGTAGCTGAGGAGAACACTGAGCAGAGAGCCCTCAGGCTGTTTCAACCCCAGTTCCGTGCTGTGACTCCTGGGACAAGTCCTCTCCCTCAGTGTTTGCTGCCACAGATATCCGGAAGCCCTAACTGCTCTGCTTCTGAAATTCTGTTTGGTCCCCAGAGGATACAGTCAAAGACTCTATGGACCCCACTGCTGTGTGGTCCCAGCAGACCCAGGCTTACTTGAAGACCACATTGTCAGGGTAGTTGGTGTAGCCCACAGCGTTGGCCCCCCTCAGGAGCATCTGGAACGGGATGTTGGGGATAAGCTCCCGGAGCTCCTGGAGCCGGCGCCAGGGGCACTCATACAGGAAGCGCATGGCAACGTCGAATGTGGCGCCTCCCCAGTTCTCCATGCTGAAGAGCTTGTTGAAGTTGTGGGCAACATAGGGCGCAATCTTTTTGAGATCATGTGTGCGCACTCTGGTGGCTAGCAGTGACTGGTGGGCATCCCGGAAGGTTGTGTCCATCAGCAGCAGCCCCTGGTGATTCCGCACAGCTCGGGCAAAGCCCTCTGGCCCCTCTCGCAGAAGGATGTCTCTGAAACCAGCTGGAGGTGGGCCTAGGGTAGACAAGAATATCAATGCCTATCCTACAGGTAGCAACCTCCCACGGTCCCTCTGAGTTGTTAAAGATGGATCTCAACCTACCTATGGGCACCACAGGAACAGCAGGATCCACAGGACTGGGGCTGACATTGACAGGGATTGGAGTGGTAGGGCCATTCACCATGACATGTCCTGGGGAGGAAGTGGGCACTGGGTCAAGGCTGCTTGGAGGGAGAGCCCAGGGCAGCAGGGTGACTAGGTAGGTAGGGAAGGGGGCCCTCTCCAGGACACCTGGGCCTCTTGGGTCTAGGCAGTGGAAACCTAATAAGGGACATGTGGACAGAAAGGAAGGTACAGGACCTTAACAAGGGCAGGAGTACAGGGTGGGAGATAAGAAAAAGTCAGGAGGAAAGAGAAGGGCAGTGCAGGCAGACCGAGGTAATGTAGCAACTTCTGGGCCCGGTTCTGTGCAGGTCGAAGCTGGAACAGCTCAGGGTTCTCATCGATGAACTGGGTGTCCACTGTGCCGGCCAGAAACTGCTGGTTGTTGAGAACATTCTGCAGGAAGGGGATGTTGGTCTGCAAGACAGAGGCAGAGGGGTCACTAGGCAACTTAAGGGAGGGAACGGAGACTACAGGTGCTCCTCTGGAGCCAGGGGCTAGATGCACACCCTCCATCTTGGCTCACCCCAGAACATATGCCAGTGCCATCCCCTCGTGATTGAGTCCACACACTAAGACCTAACACCTCCCATGGGCTAGAACCTAGCTCCAGGAGCAGCACACACCACCTTTTAACCCCTGCCAGCCACACTTCTTGAACCCATTCTCATGAGACCACCTCCTGCTAATTCCAAAGGCTAATTCCCATCTTCTTGCTAACAGCTCCCACCTAGACACTCTTCCCCACCCCCTCTTCTACCCTTCCACTTCTCACATGCTACTGTCCTTAGGATACCCTGATCAGGACCTGCTGCCCCTGTGACAGCCTCTGTTTCCAGAGCCAAGTGGAGCCATCTCCAGTGCACCTGCACTCCCCATGGAGCTCAGCAAGCCCTGAATCCCATGCTCCCAGCCTATCTGCTAGATGGATACGTTGCCCTCTACCCTGCCTACCCTGTACTCTTAATCTCTTCTGCTCAATCCACACATTTCTCCTCCCAAGCTGCCTCAACACAGTTACCCTTGCCCAACAGATTGGACATGAGTGGTGCCTTGCCCACCAGCTTCTGACAGGGAATCATTAATGATTACAAAGTAGGACCCAGCTATCGGGCCTTGCATCTGCTTGTCCCCTGGAAACTTGCCCATGCACCCTCCCCCAAAAGGGACCAAAGCATGGCTCTTAACTGTTAAGCCATCTGAAGAACCCAGGGCTGCATAAGGGTGAGAAGGACCCTCAAAGTCCCCAGCCACCGCGCAGATTCCTCCCCTTTGCGACTACTGGACCTCCCACCATTGCCTCTGCTGGGAAGCTCCCTGGCGGTAGGAACGGGGCCAGGAACCACCTGGCTCCCACCACAGGCTAACACATGGCAGATACTAGAATACGTGTATATTTGGAGTGAATGGAAACTGTAGAGGAAGAAAAAGAAGTATCGGCCACCACCTCATATCACAGATGACTGGACCAAAGATCCAAATTATTTTTGCAACAGCTGGGGTGTCCCAGGAACAAATCAAGCATTGGCTTCCAGCTGCAAGGACTTAAGCCCCTCAAGCTGTAGAGTTTCCTTAGGTGTGAATAGTACAGGCTATTAACAGCCTTGGGTCTCCATGAGAAAAGCGTTTCTGTAGTTAAGTAACTTGTTCAAGGCTGTGCAGCTGTACCAGGCAGGTCTAAAATCCAATCTCTTTCTCCCCCAGTTCCTGCCACCCACGCACTCATTAGATTCAGGTATGAAGGGAGGGGGATAGAGGAAGATGGGGTCCAAGTAGCCTGGGACGAGAAGATGCCCCGCAGGAGGTGGTAACTTATTATCCCAACTAAGTGAAACCACTCCTGGGAGACAAACAAGATACCCAACTTGGTTCTGAGTCCACCTCACATTTTAGACCGTTCGGACCTCACTCCCTAGGAGGAGGCCCCTCTAGAAGAGGGAAGGCGGAGCTATGACACGGAGAGGACCACTGACGCACAGCTTCAAACAGCGTGCCACAGCCAGCCTGCTGGGAAACCGCGCAGCACAGACCAATCCAGCCGGAGGCGGAGGCCGGTTGGCTGGGGAACGCCCGGCAGGGCGGGAGGGAGACCGAGCAGAGGAGGGAGGGGCGCGGTGGGGCGGGGCACGACGCCAGTCCTGTGGCCAAGCCCTCAGACCCCACCCGCAGGAGCCCTGTTGGGGGCGCCACCCCAGCACCCCCCCAAAGGGCCCGGGCCTGTGGGGGATTCTTCACGTGACGCGGTGATGCAGAACGGTTGTGACCTTCAGTGTGTGTCTGCGAACGCTGGGGTCCCAGTAACAGTGCGGGTTTGCACCCGGCCCTGCCCGTGGGTGCGGGGACGTGTGGGTGTGTGGGCATATGTGGGCGTGTTGGGGAGGGTGCCCAGAGACATGTGACAAAGACCCGTCTCTGGGAGATGGTAAAGAGGCCTAGAGCTGGCGCTTTGTCTGGTTGTCTGCAGAGCCGCGGCGCCCGCCTGAGCGGTTGCAGGATGCTTGGGCGCCAGGGTGGCCGAGGGCGCGCGCGCCCGTGCCAGGGTGAGTGCGCTGCGGCAGCGCCGTGGGGCAGAGTGGAGGGCTTGGCCGGGCCTCGGGCGTGACTGTGCGCCACCCGTGGGCGCTGCAGTGGCCGCGTGTCCCCGTGACCTCCCGAGCCCGGCTGGGGCCCGGGTGGATCCCTGTGCCCCTCCCGGTCCACCTTCCACGTGCGTGTTCGCGGCGCGCGTGTCCGCCAGCGCGTACCCGCCTGCCTGTCGCCGCCGCCACCGCGAACGGCGCGGAGAAAAGGTGCCGGGAGCCGAGAGAGCCGGGGCCGAGGGCCCGAGCGCCATGGGCCGGAGGGCGCGCGGCTGGCGGGCCCGGCCTCGCCCCCGCGAGAGAGCGGCCTGGAGTCGGCAGGGGCCGGCTGGGTCCGCGGGGAGGCCAGCCCGCGCCCCCTGAGCGACGGACACCAGGTGAGCCCCCCTCCCCCGCCCCGACAGGGCTCAGAGGGAGGCCCGCCCGGGGAGGAGCCACAGTCCACGCCAGGGATTTGGGGGACGCCATCCTCAGCCACGAAGGGGAAGGCACGGAGGGGGGAGGGGGCTGGCCGTTCCAGAGGATGCCAGAAGGAAGTTCCCGGACCCTCCCTGCTCTTGGCCCTCCTCCACTTCCTGCCTCTTGCCTCACCTTGTTCCCAGTACCTGGACTCCCTTCAACTGTTTGGGAAATGTGACCTTTACTCTGGGGGGCCCTAGTCTGCAGCCCCAGCCATCTTTTCTCCCTGGGGTCCTCTGTGAGCCTCTTACCCAAACCTTCCCCAGTTCAGACTCTGGAAACTGGTTCCTGGGACTGTGCCCTGGGCACAAGTGGGCACATGCCCTAGCCCCACCTGTGCCTGGGGCTGCGGCCCTTTCCCACAGGGCACTCACCATGGCCCCGCCGCTCCTATTGCTGCTGCTGGCCAGTGGAGCCGCTGCCTGCCCGCTACCCTGTGTGTGCCAGAACCTGTCGGAGTCGCTCAGCACCCTTTGTGCCCACCGAGGCCTGCTGTTTGTGCCACCCAACGTGGACAGGCGCACAGTTGAACTGCGCCTGGCTGACAACTTCATCCAGGCCCTGGGACCACCTGACTTCCGCAACATGACAGGGCTGGTGGACCTAACGTTGTCTCGAAATGCCATCACCCGCATTGGGGCTCGCTCCTTTGGGGACCTGGAGAGCCTGCGCTCCTTGCACCTGGATGGCAACAGGCTGGTGGAGCTGGGCAGCAGCAGCCTCCGGGGGCCTGTCAACCTCCAGCACCTCATTCTCAGTGGCAATCAACTGGGCCGCATCGCTCCCGGGGCCTTCGACGACTTCCTTGACAGTCTCGAGGACCTGGATGTGTCCTATAACAACCTCCGGCAGGTTCCCTGGGCTGGCATAGGCTCCATGCCTGCCCTGCACACCCTGAACCTGGACCATAACCTCATCGATGCACTACCCCCAGGTGTCTTTGCTCAGCTCAGCCAGCTCTCCCGCCTCGACCTCACCTCCAACCGCCTGGCCACCCTGGCACCTGATCCACTCTTCTCCCGAGGCCGGGATGCAGAGGCCTCCCCCTCCCCCCTGGTGCTGAGTTTCAGCGGGAACCCATTGCACTGCAACTGTGAGCTGCTGTGGCTGCGGCGGCTGGCCCGGCCGGATGACCTGGAAACCTGCGCTTCACCACCAACCCTGGCAGGCCGCTACTTCTGGGCAGTGCCTGAGGGAGAGTTCTCCTGTGAGCCTCCGCTGATTGCCCGGCACACACAGCGCCTATGGGTGCTAGAGGGCCAGCGGGCCACCCTACGGTGCAGGGCCCTTGGTGACCCTGTACCTACCATGCACTGGGTTGGCCCTGATGACAGGCTGGTTGGCAACTCTTCTCGAGCCTGGGCTTTCCCCAATGGGACCCTAGAGATTGGGGTGACGGGCGCTGGAGATGCAGGCGCCTATACCTGCATTGCCACCAACCCTGCTGGTGAGGCCACAGCCCGAGTGGAGCTCCGGGTACTGGCCTTGCCCCATGGTGGGAACACCAGTGCTGAGGGGGGCCGTCCTGGGCCTTCGGACATTGCTGCTTCTGCTAGAACTGCTGCTGAAGGCGAGGGAACTTTAGAATCTGAACCAGCCGTGCAAGTGACAGAGGTGACTGCCACCTCTGGCCTGGTGAGCTGGGGCCCAGGGCGGCCAGCAGACCCAGTGTGGATGTTCCAAATCCAGTACAACAGCAGCGAGGATGAGACCCTCATCTACCGGTGAGGATGGGCCTTGCACATGCCCTTCAGCCTGCTTTGTTCACTGCGCCTCCCTCCCTGCTCACCCTGTACCCCCAGGGTCTGCCTGTTCCCCCTCCAGGCCTGTGCCTGCTCCTCTACTTCTAAGCTCGTGGCTGGGGCAGAGGAATGTGGCTGCTTTTATAAGGGGGTCTCAGGTAAGGCTGTATGTGCCAGCCTTCCCGACCCTCAGTGATAGCAGCTTGGGTGCCTGCTAAAGCACCTGACCCCACCCCTGGGTGTTTCTGCCTCTGCTTGGTTCCATTCCCACCCCCAACTCCTCTTACCTGAGGCCTGTGTCTGCACACACCCATCTCTGCCCTGGCACTGTTCTGCACATGGATGCCTGCCATTGTTTCTGCTTTCCTGAGGGAGCACAGGCCTATGTGTATTGACAGGGCCTTACAGGCCTGAGGGGCTGTCCAGGGCAAACCTGAAAGATGGGGATGGGGGCTGTACCCCACCCTGGGGCTCTGACCACCTGCCCTTGCCTGCAGGATTGTACCAGCCTCCAGCCACCACTTCCTGCTGAAGCACCTGGTTCCTGGTGCTGACTACGACCTCTGCCTGCTGGCCCTGTCACCTGCTGCTGGGCCCTCCGACCTCACAGCCACTAGACTGCTGGGCTGTGCCCACTTCTCTACACTACCAGCCACCCCCCTGTGCCATGCCCTACAGGCCCATGTGCTGGGCGGGACCCTGACTGTGGCAGTGGGGGGTGTCCTAGTGGCTGCCTTACTGGTCTTCACTGTGGCCTTGCTGGTTCGGGGCCGGGGAGCTGGGAATGGCCGCCTCCCACTCAAACTCAGCCATGTCCAATCCCAGACCAATGGTGGCACCAGCCCCATGCCCAAGAGCCACCCACCACGGAGCCCTCCACCCCGTCCTCAGCGCAGCTGCTCCCTGGACCTAGGAGACACCGGAGGATGCTACGGGTATGCCAGGCGCCTGGGAGGAGCCTGGGCCCGGCGGAGCCACTCTGTACATGGGGGGCTGTTGGGAGCTGGGTGTCGGGGGGTGGGGGGCAGTGCGGAACGGCTGGAGGAGAGCGTGGTGTGACAGAAAGGGCAGCCTCTTTTGTGCCCTGAGGAAGGAGCAGTGCCACTGTTGGGCCCAGGTGGCAGCACCCAGCCTGGGTGGGCAGCACGGCCCTGGGTCCCACTCTGCTTTTTATCCTCAGTACCTCAGGCCCCCATGTACTTGGTGGGACAGCAAACCCTTTCCTTGGTTTTGGCCTCCAGACTAAAGGGACAGGTCCCACCAACAGGTGCTCAGAGCCACCAAGGCAGGGGCTGTAGCCACCAAGAGGGAGTCTTGTTTCTATTTATAATAAAATTGTTGGGGACACTTCAGTGTTGGTTTTTGGTCTCATCCTGCTTGGTCCCCAGGAGGGAGGAAGGGAGGCTGTTAGGGGTCCACAGATGAGTGTAGGTATCAAGGCTAAAACCACTAGGCCCAGCAGGGGTGGTTCTCATAGCCCAAGACTCCCAGCTAGTCTATGGTAGTCAGGGTAGCAGTCAAGAGTTGGAGTCTGGTGTCTGCTGGCCCTGCCAGAAGGCAGGCATCAGTCTAGGATCCTCTGGAAGGCCCTGTGCTTCCCTGGGCCTGAGTAAGATGGCTGTTCTAAGATATGTAGCTCTATGTTGGGCTTTCTGGGAAAGCTGACTTCAACCAGCTGATGAGGTGAATACACAGCCTCTGCTCTACTCTGATGCCTGGCTGGGCCCCACAGTGCTCAGATGAGTCCTGCATGGGCACCCAGGTGCTTACTGAAAGTGCAGTAGATACTGGCAGCTGAGTAGCTTGAGTGGCATCTACTGTGCCCACAACTGCAGCCAAGCTCTCACACACCCAACCTCCCGGCACCATAAAAAAAAAACCTGTGTGTGACCTAGAGAGATGCTTGCAGGACATAAGCAATCGTTAGGAGACAGGAGAGGATGTTAGGATGTGTTCAGGAAGGGGACAGGGACAGGCCCCAGATCTGTAGTCATGAACCCTATTGTCCCTGCTCTCACGACTACAAGAGGATGCCGGGATCTTGAACTCACTGTGATACAGGACAGGTGTGTATGGTTGTATGGCTGGCACTAAGGGTGGAAAAACTAATCAGTATTGGCACAACCTCAAAGCAGGAGGCAGCCCAGCATATACCCCAGCATATACCCCAGCATATACCCCAGCATATACCCCACAACCCTCCCATCCCTCCTCAGCCAGAGGAAAGCCAGGTCCCACAGCATAAGGCAGTGAATCTAAGATGTGGGGAACTGACTTTACAGCATAACCCTGCCCTCAACAGAGCCTGTGAGCTCCGAATACCAGAAGGTTCCTAGCATCTGGGAACCCACTATCTTTCCCAAGACTGGCTGTAGGAGACAGGCTTCTCTGCCCTACCCCACAGGACAGGCTCAAAACCTTCCTCCCACAAGGTTTTCCAAAAAGCCTTTGAGCCCACTATGGTCACTGACAGAACCTGTGAACAGAGAGGAAAATGACTGTGGCCACTGTGGGGCCATGAACCTCTAAGCTTTAACAATAAGAGGACTATAAGAGGCCAGCACCCAGCATTGCCCACATAGCCAGAGCACCCCACGGGAGCCTCTGTTAGAGGAAGGAAGAACTCAACAGGGGCTGTGGGCCTAAGTCTGTACCTAAGTGTGCCCCATCCTATGTGGGCAGGTGCTGGCTCAAAGGACAACATTTCTTGGCTGTGAATTTGCCTGTAGCTGCAGAAACTAGTTACAGAAGTAGCCCAGTGAGGAAGCAATAGGCACCATGAGGCTCTTGTTACCTTGCAGAGGCCCAACCACTGTGGCCAGAGCCCTGACCCTTGCTACTCTGAAGCACCTGCCACTCTCGGTGCCAGGAAGCCAGGATTGCTGGGAGCTGGCAGAGCGTCTGAGCTTCTTTGTCAGGGCTAGAGCTCTCACCCAGGGATCCATACTTAGACAGAGACCCAGCAGGGCCCTGGCCCTGGCAGCCTGAGTCCAGCCAGGAGAGGTTACTGTGCCACTGAGACTGAGAGCCACCCCAATACGAGTAGACAGCACACCTGCCCCTTGGTAACACCCAACCAAAAGGGCCCACGGTGGGCAAAGGTGGGGGAAGGCGTAACCTCTCACCTTTACACCTCGGACACGGAACTCGGCCAGGGCTCTGCTCATCTTGGTGGCAGCTGTGGGGTGGTCTTTGCCGTGTGCAATGACCTTGACAAGCAGAGAGTCATAGTGGGGCGATATGACAGCTCCCTGGAATGCAGAGGCGTTGTCCAGGCGGATGCCCATGCCCTCACCACTCCGGAAAACCTGTTGTTGCCAGAGGGAAACGCAAGTCAGCGTTGGGATGGAAACTGGCCCCCAGAGCGCTGAGCACAAGGGTACCCAGACAGCCCATCACTGACCAGTCAAGTTTCTTTCTACTTCTGCCAACAGACCCAGGCTCCAGCTCTGAGTCCTACGCATTCACTCTTGTACTGCAGCAAGAAGGGGACGGGGGAGGAATGCCCTGCCAGGCTCCCAGATCATGCTCAGCCCAGTTGGCAGCCCAGGTGGGAAGGGCCAGAACCTGACCTTTCACCACCTGTCTGACGACCCTCCTTGGAGGCCCAGCCTGTGTCCACCATCGTTCCGGAGCAGCACGCACAGCAGCTCACTGCAGCAGAGAAGTCCCTGCCCAGATAGTGCTGGGTCAGACAAGTGCACAGGCCACAGGCCACTAGCAAGGACAGGAGGTGGGCAGGCTGACCGAGGAGGGATTCTGCTGCTTAGGTTTCCTTTTGGTTCTGAGACAGATCAGCTTTTTTGTAGCCCTGCCCACCCTTGTAATGTAGCCTAGGCTGGCCTTGAACTCATGATGAGCCTCCTGCCTCAACCTGGGTGCTGAGATGGCACCACCACACCCAGCTTGGGTTTTTTGTTTGTTTGGTTTTTTGTTTTTGATGCTGCTGCTGCTGTTGTTGTTGGTGGTGGTGGTGTTTAACGTAGAGGGGAGGGTGGGAGAAAGAGCAGGGAGGTGGGAAGAAGACTTGGAGAAGAAATATGCACAATGAAGGAAATGCATCCGGCTCATCCAGAGAACTCGAGAGGCAAACAGAAGGGGAAGTAGCAGACATAGACGGCCGCTAAGGTAAGGGCTTGGGTGTCTGGGGTCACTTAAATTTGTACACACAGGTGAGTGCTGATGACAGGCGTGGGGCAGGTGGGGGGATCTGAAGTTCACAGAGAAAGTGAGGGAGAGAAGAGGCCAGAGGGACTGGACTGGGGACACCCTCAGCATCTACCCTTCTGCTGCTAAGGACACAAGCTGTGTTCAGTAAAGAACTTCATGCAATATTTAAGGGTGGACACTCAACTGTGTGCAGGAACTACCAGCTAAAAATACCCTGTGGTGACCATCTCGAAAGCCAGCCCCTGGCTGTGAAGGTGGAGGTGGAGAGGAACAGTAGCCCAGCAGCTGGCAGCTGAACCCTGGTGTGTCAGCTGCCCCTCCCAGCCAAGGGCAGAAGAGCCAGGGCTGTAGGGCAGCACCAACCCTACGCTGCCCCACCTAGGAACTCAGAAATGAGTGCAGGTGGCCAGCCATGGAAGCCCTTGGGCCCTCAAGGTCATCAGAACTGACCTAGCACCCCAACCCTGCCCCAATCTTAACCATACTACTTTTGGACATTTTTTCAATTCTAGCATCTGGTTCATGCTCATATTTGGCATTCTTGTATCCTGCTACAAGTGCCAACCCTGACTGCCTCTAACATCCTGCATCCCCTGACCAGTAGACAGTGCCACTGACATGCAAGGTGAGTGACCAGGCTGGAGCCACATACAGGGAATGGAAGGGACAGAGGCAGCGGAGCCCAAAGGCTCTAACCCTGACAGGGGAATCGGCAGAGCTGAGGTAAACTGCCCCTCAGTCCCTCAGTGCTGCCCACTGAAGAGCTCCCTTGCTTACTCTCGAGGGGCCTGCTGCTTCACTCACTCTCCCACAGAGACCCCAACCCTCTGTTTCCCTACAAGGCCCTGCCTCACCAGCTACCCCTCACCTCTGACAGAAGGCAGGGTAGAGATCAGTCATTCTGGGTTTGTCACAATGAGGCTTTGGGTTCCTAGGGCACCAGGACCAAAGCATTACATGTGGGGGCTCACAACGACCCCCTAAGCTGGTCTGTCCCCATTCCCGGGTGATCTGCTGACTTTCTGCTAGGTTTCTCTGGAATGTTCGTCCCTTACTCTAGGACAGAGATGGGTTCTCATGTATTCTAAGCCAGCTGCAATTGGTTCCTTGGTGATAACCTGGGCACCATGAAGAGGCAGCGAAGGATCTCAGCCCAGGCTGGAGCAAGTGTCACACTTGATATGTCACCTACCTCAATGCGGCCGGTGTCTGGCTGGAAGCTGCGTGCAGGGTCCTCGGTGGTGACCCGACACTGAATGGCACAGCCATTGATGCGGATGTTCTCCTGCCGCAGGC
The DNA here is from genome assembly GCF_900095145.1 of Mus pahari. Lineage (NCBI taxonomy): Eukaryota > Metazoa > Chordata > Mammalia > Rodentia > Muridae > Mus > Mus pahari. The sequence continues at coordinate 116,011,045 of NC_034590.1, read as the reverse complement.
CCAGGTCAGGCAGGCTCCGGCCTTCGGACACATGGATCTGAGCGTGGACCAGGTCCACGCTGCAAATGAGGAGGACACCAGGGAAGGAGGAAATGAGGTGAGGCATGGAGGCAGGGGGTCTACGATTCACAGGGCCACTGCTGCTGCACCCTCTTCTCAGCCCAAGCAGCCTGGAGTCCTCTATCTGATGGTCCCACAGCCTACACTGCTTAGTCCAGAAGACAAGTCTACCTGCCCTTCACCCTCCTCATAGCTCCTTCCAACAGTCTGTCCTGTTTGCCTTGTCCTAAGGTCTACAAATTCCTGACTCCCTGTGACACCAAAATTAGAAGTATAGGCAGAGGTTACTGTCACAGGGTTGGGACACTCACTCTTGGAGAATGGGGGCTACACTGTGTGTGCAGGCAGACTGCAGAATAGGAATCACGAGGCCGGGTATGTCAGCATGCATCTGTAATCTCAGTATTGATAGGTACAGGCAGGAAGATTAGGAGTCCAAGGTCACCCTTGGCTATTTAACAAGCTTGAGGCCAGTGTGGGCCCCATGAGACCCTATCTAAAAACAAACAAACAAAATAGAATCAAAAGGCAAACAAAGGAAAACAGGGAAATGTACTAGCTGGAAGCCTGCAAAGGTACACAGTCAGGACACTGTGTTCCTCAGGCACATGTAGAGCGGAAGGCTTTCCCCGTTTGCATGGTTGTGTAAGACTAGCCTGAGCTATGGCCACTCTTAAAGATGGTGTCAAGTTCAGGTAAAGAGCTGTCAGCACAGGCCCTCCAGGTCTAATGAACTGTCTCTAAGGCTCATGGCTAGTACTGTACTGGCAGACTATCCTCAGTACTCAGTGTCACCTTTGTAAAGCACAGTGGTAATAATGGTCACCATGACACCCTCAATAGGTCACTGACCCTTCTTGCATGGTGGATCTCCATGGTAGTACTCCCTATCAGAGGAGTTGAGAGTCAAGACAGGCCACAGCTAGCTGACCCTGCACATGGCTCAAGGCGTGGGGACCCTGATACTGAGCAAGCTAATCTTGGTAAAGCAGCACCGGGGCACTGACTAGGGAACACGGCTGGAGCGTCACTGTGACCCTAGCTCTGACTCTAGGGACTCAGGCGTCTGTGGGCTTCTGGATATGTTCTAGGCAAAGACAGCCGCGTGGGAGACAGCATCATAAGTCTTGAGTTCAGCCAAAGAGAAAACGATCAGGAATGTTCCATGGAAAGGTGGACTGGTCCCAGGTCCAAGATTAGTATCTACATGGCTCAAAATATGTATCTTGAAATAATGAAAACGATTTTCACAGTTTATAAAATAAGTAGATTTTCTTTGTAAGTCCATACCCAAAGCTTGTAGGAAAATACACCGGTACAAATCTTACAGGAAGCTGCAGCTTACATTTGGACAGATGTTTATAGACATACCCTGAACCACAAAAGCCAGAACAGTGCACTGTCCAATAGAAAGCAAGATAGCTGAATTATTACAGTGCAGATAGTAGAACAGTCTACTGCTAATAAAAGTACTCACGAAGAATAATGTCTGGGGGATGCCTTCAATAAATAGCAAACTTTTTGTTGTTTTGTTTTTTGGTTTGAGATAGGGTCTCTGGAAATCCTGGAGATCACTATGCAGATAAGGCTAGCCAGATGTGCCTGCCTCTGCTAGGATTAAAGGTGTGAGCAAATAGCAAGTTTTTAAACAAGAATAAACATTCTAGCTCAGCAGCTAAGAGTGCTGGCTGCTCCTGCTGAAGACCTGGGTGTGGTTCCCAGCATCTATATGGTAGCTCACAATCCTCTGTAATCCTAGTGCTGGGGGATCAGATGTCCTCCTCTGGCCTCTCTGGGTAAGCATACATATAAAAATAAAATATATAAATCTTTTTTAAAAGTCTACCTAAAGCTGGAGAGATAGCTCAGTGGTTAAGAACACTGACTGCTCTTCTGAAGATCCCGAGTTCAGATCCCAGCAACCACATGGTGTCTCACAACAATCTATAATGAGATCTCACGCCCCCTTTTGGGGTGTCTGAAGACAGCTACAGTGTACTTACATATAATAATAAATAAATCTTAAAAAAAAAAAGTCTATCTAAGGGGCTGCAGAGAGGACTTGGCAGTTAGGAGCCCTGGCTGCTCTTCCAGAGGATCCCAGCTAGCACACGGCTTTCACAACCACCTCTGCTTCCAACCTGAGGAACCTGTGCTTGCTGCTGGTCTCCATGGGCACTGTATATACATAGTACACAGACACGCTGCGGCAAACATTCATACACAAAATAAAAACAAAAATGGTTTTAAGTCTATCTAAAACATCAACAGCATCTCTACAAGCCTTGGATTCATCTGAAAAATGGGGTGATGGGCCCCTTCTTCACAAGTACTGCCACAAGAGCTCCATGGAGTGCCTGCAGCCCTGGATCCTCATTATGAGAGCCTCTTTCCTGCCCCGCCCTGCCCTCTGCCCTCTGCTCACTCTGTGATCTCCTCGGTGACCGTGTGCTCCACCTGCAGGCGGGAATTGACTTCGATGAAGTAGTGCTTGCCATGCTTGTCCACCAGGAACTCCACAGTGCCTGCGTTCTCATAGCCTACCTGTAGGGGTGGCCAGTAAGCAGAGGTCTCCAGAGTCAGGGCTGTGCCACCTGAGCCTGCCCACCACACAGGTTCTGGAACAGAACAGCTTGTGGCAATCCAGCCACCTACCCTCAGTTCCCCTGCAGTGGCCTCGACCCAGAATATACCTCCACCCCTCCACCCTACAGTCTCAAGGATCCTGGGAAGCTGCTAAGGCCAGGCTACAGCCAGCAAGTCTAGGTGAAGACGTCCTGGAACCACCTCCACTGTGGCTTTCCCAGCAGCCTCCTTGGCCCATGTCCAAATCCCTCCCAGCCTCTCAGACCTGCAGTCCTGGGCTTCCCAGCCCAGGTCTCACTGCAGAAGGGCTTCCAGGAAGTTTCCTCTTGTACTACTCTGCCCTCATCCTCATGGCCACCACCTCAAGCGATGTCACTTGAGGACGAGCAACAGTGACACAAACATGGATTGCAGCCCTGCTTTCATTCTGCTTCTGGTCCTTCCAGAGCAACATAACACTTCCCCGGGCTCTAAGCTGGTATGATTGGTCTCAGAGCAAGGCCAAGGTGAGGCTGTTCCTCCGAGGCAACCCCAGCTCCACCAGACCTCACCAGAACCTCTGCTCACATTGCTGAGCCTTGTCTCAGAGCCACTCTGTCCCCACTCTCCATAGCCTCTTCTGAGCCCTGGCTGCCTGCACTGAAGGCCATGGGGGCTCACACCTGGGACAGTGTGACATACCTGGGGGTAAGAAGTCTAAGGGAGGTGGGTATAGGAGAGAACCTGCTGCCATGGCAGGGGCTTCTAGGCCAGTCAGGGACAAGTCATTGCTTATAGACACAGCTCCCACCTCCACTCCCCAGGATCTACTCCACCAGCTGAGCAGAGACTGGCAGAGACACTGTGATAAGGAAATAGACTGTGCTGCAGCCGAGGTTAGAAGCCACTGAGGACACGCCCTAACTCTGCCAGTATATGAGGACTCTCATTTCCTTTACAGTGATCAGGTGAGCTGGTACCACAAAAGTTAGCTTATATAGCAAGAGTAGAAAAATGGAGCCGGGCAGTGGTGGCGCACGCCTTTAATCCCAGCACAGGGGAGGCAGAGACAGGAGGATTTCTGAGTTCAAGGCCAGCCTGGTCTACAGAGTGAGTTCCAGGACAGCCAGGGCTACACAGAGAAACCCCCTGTCTCAAAAAAACCCCAAACCCCAAAACAAACAAAAAAAAAAAAGGAGAAGGAGAAGAAAAGAAAAATGGAGCGGACACACCTTCCTCTTGACCGAGCATCTCTACTACCAGTGAGCATCAAATCTGCTCTCACTTCTTCCAGCCTCAAGAGGATGTCTCCCCCCCCCCCACAACAGGGCCTACCCATTCTTTTTTTTTTTTTTTCCTTTTTCCTTTTTCGAGACAGGGTTTCTCTGTGTAGTCCTGGCTGTCCTGGAACTCACTCTGTAGACCAGGCTGGCGTCGAACTCAGAAATCCGCCTGCCTCTGCCTCCCGAGCACTGGGATTAAAGGCGTGCGCCACCACGCCTGGCCGGGTCTACCCATTCTTTCAACGGGCTGTCTACAGGGAGTTTCCAAACCCCAAGTCATGAAAGACAGTAAGAAAGTTTGCAAAAATGGGCTCATGTCCCTGGGAACATGCCCTCACCTGCTTGGCAAGTTTGACAGAGTCACTGGTGAGGCGTGAGCGGAGTTGGGGGTCCAGGTGGGTAGCAGGGGCGATCTCTACCACCTTCTGGTGCCGCCGCTGGATGGAGCAGTCTCGCTCATACAAGTGCAGGATGTTCCCATACTGGTCCCCTGGGCATACAAGAAACTGGATTCAGCCTTTTTTTAGAATCCAAGTGACTCCTGTATACCCTCTGACCCCTTGGGCACTGTGGCTACTTGGCCACCTGACTTCTGCTCTGTCCCAAGTCCCCCGAAAAGGCTGTCCCAAAGGTTGCTACTGTAAATCAGGGAGATGTAGGCTTCTCCTGTCTCACACAACTCCCCACTCACCTAGGATCTGCACCTCAATGTGCCTTGGCTTCTCAATGAACTTCTCCACAAACAATGCTCCATTCCCGAAGGCGGCCAAGGCCTCAGAGTAGGCCCGGGTGTAATTCTCCTCCAACTCCTAGGGGCACAGACAAGGCTGGGCAGACATGGGAGCAGCTCTGTGCCCTCTGCCGACACCTCTGTACACTTCCTAGAGACCACCACAGGCTGCCAGCCCAGCTCTGAGACCTTGGCATATGTTCTGCCCTGCTTACCTCATAGCTATGCACAACCCTCATGCCACGGCCCCCACCTCCATAGGCGGCCTTGAAGATAATAGGGAAGCCATAGGTGTTGGAGAACTCGTGTGCCTCGTGCAGGGAGTTGATGGGGGAGTTAGTGCCAGGGACCACTGGAACACCTGTTGGGAGAGGACGGGGGGTCTCTGTAACAGGCTGAATCCTCACTACATCTTGCCACAGCCCCCTCCCCTCTATCCCCTAGGAGGAACTGTATGTCACCTGCAGCGATGGCAATGGCCCGGGCTTCCACCTTGTCTCCCATCTTGCGGACCACCTCTGGACTTGGACCAATGAACCGGACTCCAGCATCTTGACAGGCCTGGGCAAAGTCTGCTCGCTCTGAGAGGAACCCATAGCCAGGATGCACAGCATCTACACCATTTTCCTGCAAGGGGCAAGAGAAATGCCTGGGTACCTTCCCCTTCCTCCTTTTCCTTGCTGGGATCTACTCCCATCTCCCTTGTACACATATTCTGCTGGTGGGTGTGGGTGTAGGGTGCAGCACAAGATCCTGCCCAGCCTCAGGAAACCCTGGCATCTCCTAGGCCAAGATGACTCTACCTTGGCCACCTTGATGATGTCTGGAATGTGCAGGTAGGCCTGCACAGGTGCCAGGCCACGGCCAATAAGGTAGGCTTCATCAGCTTTCTGCCTGTGCATCTGCCCTGTGTCCTGCTCCGAGTAGACAGCCACTGTGCGGATACCCAGCTCTGTGCAGGCACGAAACACTCGGATGGCAATCTCACCTAAGACAGACAGGGTGAACAGTTAGACTCCTGGGTCCTGAGAGAAACACAAAGGAGACTGGCCAGGCAGGGTGAGGAGAGGTGGCCAGGCTAGGCTGGCCCAAGGACCTGAACCCTGGTAGTACTTACCTCTGTTGGCCACCATTACTTTCTTGATAGGCTTATACTCCAGACGCCGGACATTTGGGGAGGCAACAGGGGCTGAGGAGGATCGGCGGACACCCAGGAGCCTCAGGCCCCCTCGAACTGTTTGGAACTTCAGCATCTGAGGAAGGGCAATCAGAGTCCAGGTTAGAACAGGCTACTGTGCATCCCACATCTGGAAAGAGAGAGGAAAGAGAGAGGGACCCTAACCCACAGAGGACTACAAAGAAGAAAGCCCCATCTCCAGTTCCATTTGTGGTGGAGCTGTGGACAGCAAGCAAATCTAACCCAGTGAAGCGCAGCTCAACATCCTCGGAACAGCACAGTTACAGAGCAGTCCTGTGCAGGCATGGTGTGCATCTTGATGCTGTGCATTCAGGCTTACGACCCTCAGTCTCCACTAACCTCTAACACAGACTTCTTTCATGTGTTGATCCTGTCACCCTGCTCTCTCAGGAGGTAGCTTTGGCTCTCAGCTAAAGGACAGCATTTTTTGTTTTTTTGTTTTTTTCCAAACAAAGGCCGGAACCTTCCTTCTACTGAGGAATATTAAGCAAAATATTCATCACAGCCAGAAAGGGCAGCTGAAGAGGCTGGTCCAGAGACATAAGCATACTTTGGGACTCCACTGACAGGAGGTCCTAAAGTGGTTAAGACAGTGGGGTGGGGCTGAAGGAGAAGCAGAGAGGGATGCTGCTCTGAGCTGATGGTAGGATGGGGAGTTGTATTTAACAATGACAAAGTTTCTATCTGCACCAAGAGAAGAATTTTGTAGGTAATGGTGGAATTGCTGTGAATGGACTTAGTGCCACTAATTGTGCACTCTGGCTGAGACAAGAAATCCGCCATGGCGTATTATACAGCAACTTAATTTTTTAAATCATCTGAAAAATAACTTACATAACACAAAGCAGATTCATAGCTAACTACTCACTTTATAAACTAAAGATGCAGTAGTGTGTGGAGGTTCACAACTGTAATCCCAGCTATTCAGGAAGCTGAGGCAGGAGAATTGCTGAAGTTGGGGCTATTCTTGGCTAATAGTGAGTTTCAGGACAGCTTGAATTATAGTGTGTTTTACCCCTACTCCCTCAAAAAAAACACTATAGAGATGGGGAGAAGGGAGAAATGGATGAGGTATAGAAGGCAGAGGAGAGATCCAGGAAAGAAGGAAAAGACAAAACAGGGCTCACATCTGCATTGGGCCTCTCCACTCACACACCTTTATCTAACAGTTATTTGGTTCTTAGTAAAAGGTAGAAATGGTTGACTCAGCCACTTGCTTTTAAACATAAAAGCAAACTTAATAAATAAAACAAACATTGCAAAAACCTTGATGTCACAGGGACAACCCATCGATACAGAGGAGGGAAACTATGAACAGGAAGAGAAGGCATAAACAAGCAAGTCTTACAAAGAAGAAGAGGGGAGGGTAGCAGCAGGTCCACCCCACCCATGAGGCACAGTCTGTGGCCCTAAGCCCATAAAGGGCCTGATCTGTGAGGCCCAGCCAGCAGAGAGGGAAAAGGAAAGGTAGAAGCTCACTTCTGACCACACAGTGATGGCCAAGTGCTTCAAAGGTCATGTTTTGTGAATGTCCTAGGGAAAGACGGTTACTGCAACTGGATATAAGAGATGATTCTTTGAAGAGGGGACATAGGAGATGGAACCTGAACAGGGAGAAAGAGGTGGCCACATCCAGATGGGTGAGAATAGCAATCACCAAGGCCTTGAGGGAACAAGCTTGGGACAATGACACAAGCTGGGCAGGTAGGAGATGGAAGGAGTCCTGTGTGAGGCAAGGTTGGAAACATGGACAGACCGGCTGGTCACTGACTCCTTCAGGCCATGAACAGGTCTAAAGGGCTATTGGAAAAGCCCTATCAGACCATTCCAGAGGCTGAGAAGAGATGTCGAGCCTCTGACTAGGGCAGTGGCTATGGGATCAAGCTGGAGTCAGAGAAGATGTAGGGTAACCTCAGACAACATTCACTATGGGGGCCATTGAGTTGAGGACTGATGGCCAACCCGACAAGACTATAGAGAGAAAAGCAGGGTCAGGAGTGAAGGAAGCTCATGGACAAGGGGAGGTCAAGGGGGAAAACCTGGCATTTTGATGATAGAGAATGTATACATTCTGGGTGAGAATACTATACAATAGAAAAGGCCCAGGCCTGTACTTTTTGGCTTGACTAGGAGGAAGAGCCAACAAAGAGCCAGCTACCTAAGAACAAAAAGGAAGCCAGGAACAGTATGCTGAGCTCGGGTGCACGTCTTGCTGAGCCCAAGGCTTCAAAAGTGTGTGGAGGAGTCACCGTGCTGGACTCCAGGCTCCAGGCTTTTCTTTTCTTTTTTTGGTTTTTTGAGACAGCATTTCTCTGTGTAGCCCTGGCTGTCCTGGAACTCACTCTGTAGACCAGGCTGGCCTTGAACTCAGAAATCCACCTGCCTCTGCCTCTGCCTCTGCCCCTGCCTCTGCCTCTGCCTCTGCCTCTGCCTCCCGAGTGCTGGGATTAAAGGTGTGTGCCACCACTGCCCAGCTTCCAGATTTTCTAAACTAGCCATGTCTTGACCTTAGGATAGTGCTATAATCCCTAGGGCAGCTATGGCAGCTATGGCTTTTTTTTTCTTAAGTTTCATGGAGCCCAGGCTGGCCTCAAACTGCATAGGAGTTCAAGATGACCTCGAACTCCTGATCCTTGGGAGCCCCAACTTCCCAAGCTACAGGAATGCACAACCACAGTTGGCTGCAACCACGATTCTTGTTGTTGTGTGTTTAATTTTGTTTTTGGAGACAGGTTTCTGTTTTTATCCCTGGCCATCTTAGAACTGGCTCTGTAGACCAGGCTGACCTTAAACTCAAACATCTGCCTCTGCCTCTGGAGTAGTGGAATTAAAGGTGTCTGCCACCACTGACCAGTGGGATGAAGTTTTTTATGTATGTCCCATAATAAAAGTTTAACTTAGAAATTACAAACAGTAAGAGATTAACAGGAATTAATAATCAAATAGAACCATAACAAATGCTGTGACACAGCTATGTGAATGTGGTCTCAGGTCTTGCCTGTGGATTGTAGCAACTCAGCGTATTTTCTTCTCCTTAGTAACTCAAGAACTTTCACCTTTTTCACTTAAAGAAAGCAGATAGCTTCCCCTGGCAAATCTTAGCAGCCAGCCTCACTTCCCTTCTGCTTTGGGACCACTGAAGTAAAATACTGGTTACCTAGATACAAGTGGTTCCACAGCAGTCAATGAAGACTGAGACACTACTAACCAACTAGCAAGCAGGTAGCAAATACAGCACTCTCTGAACAAAAGTGTAATTCTTGATTTGGGAGGAAGTGGGAGGCTGCAAGACCCAGAACAGCATACCACCTAAAACTTAAGACTTGATTATTTCTAGAATTTTCCCTTTATTACTTTTGGACCATAAATTGCCATGGGTGACTGAGCTGAGGAAATAGGAATTGGTGGATCCTAATGTTAACACATTGTGGACAAACTGGGCCAGCATGTCACTGAATAAGAGTTGAAGGTATATCAGCAGCACCAAATGAAAGCATTGGTGCCTCCTGAAGTTATCCACTTCAGGGGTATGGAAGCCACATTCCTACAGGGCCCTGCCTCAGATATACAACCCAGGTTTAACTAAAGCCTAATTTCCATATTTTATCCAATGGGGGACACACACAATTTTTATTCATTCAAATATGTAAAATTAATGTTTGAAAATTAATGCTTCAAATATGTGAAAGATGCTAAGCCTTGTGGTACAAGCCTTTAATCCCAGCACTTAAGAGGCAGAGGCAGGCGAATCTCTGTAAGTTTGAATCCAGCCTGATCTACACAGAGAGTTCCAGAACAGCCAGAACTATGTGAGAGAGACTGTCTCAATGAACAACAAAAGCCCAACTATGTAAAAGTTCATATGAGACATGAACTGGAGAATCAGTTCAAATGAAAGGAAACGATAAGACAGCTAACTGCACGCAGGCGCTGACTGGACCTTGCACTTCTGTTGTCAGCAAGGGCACAAGGACACAAAGGGACTGCAGATAAAGTTTAAACAAGTCTGTGAGTTACACAGTATGTGCTGATGTCCACTTCTGATCTTGCTGCTGGTCAGTGGTAAGGAGAAGTACTGACAGCAGCACAAAGCCCGATACAGGAGGTCTTCCTCCAAACATCTAGACGCACGCTGAAAACAGAGCAAGGTGCTCCCCTGGCTGTGAAGTCACAGCAGCTTCATAAAAGATAATATCTCTAACTGAGAAGGCACACAGGTCCCACTCCCAGGTTCTGTCCAGTTACCCTGTTTTTTTTTTGTTTGTTTGTTTTTTTTTTTGGTTTTTCCAGACAGGGTTTCTCTGTGTAGCCAAGGCTGTTCTGGAACTCACTCTGTAGACCAGGCTGGCCTTGAACTCAGAAATCTGCCTGCCTCTGCCTCCCAAGTGCTNTGTAGACCAGGCTGGCCTTGAACTCAGAAATCTGCCTGCCTCTGCCTCCCAAGTGCTGGGATTAAAGGCATGCGCCACCACGCCCGGCTCTCTGGTTACCCTGTAAGCCCTGTTCAGATCTATCCAGAGTCTTCAAGCCAGGCCCACTAAGGCACTGAATGATCTCAGCATCAAGAGTTCAAGGCCAGTCTAGGCTATCTTTTGAGACTAAGTCTTGTTATAATATAGCTCAGGCTCACTTGAATTTACTGTGTAATCCTCCTGCATCAATTCCCCAAAGACTGAAATTATAGTTGTGTACCACCTGTAATTTAAAACAATAAACCTAGCTTTAAAACAAAACAAAAGCTTTTACAATACAAAAAGTACACTGAAGATGGGAGGGAAAGCTAGAATGTTGGGGGGAGCTAGAATGGATATGATCAAGATAAGTTATATAAATATATTAAATGTCAAAAAATAAAGTTACAATTCCTTTTAAAATAAATGTAGCCTCCTGTTCCTTGCTGGGTTATTTCTCCTCCAGGAATCCAGACCTTCATATTATGAAACAGAGACTGGGATGTGTATGGGTGTTCAAAATACTGCCATTTACAACACCAAACAGCAGAAGGGATTTAAAGTCTGACTGAAAGGTCCTGGGTAGACATTACAAATCTACAAATGATGGGTTTGCATGGGTGTGTACAACATGGAAGGTGTTTGTGATACAATGTGAAGCCAAGAAAATGAGGTAAACTATACCATCTCATAAAGTTTTTTTTCTGGAACAAGGCTGACAACTGGTAAGATCATGCCAGTGAACCACCTCATTGCCATAGATTGGTGCAGTATGTTTCTTTCCTTCTTTATGCATTTATATATTTCCACATACAGAAGTCTGTATGTTTTATCCAATGGGAACACTTTATTTTCTAAGATAAGAACTTTACTTATTTTTTTATTGCTGCATTAGAAATGAGAAGCTGTAAAAGCATGCAACTTCAGAACGATGGCAAAGCAACACAACCACCACTAACGGTTAAAACGGCACCATGTGCGTGGGGGGGGGGCACGAGGGCTACAAACACAGTGGTCATCAGTGGCCAGATCACAGTCTGCACCTGCCATCTGGAATTTATGCATCAATGACTGGGTCCTGATTACCACTTAACCATCAGTACCAGTGAGAAGCCATTAGCAATTGGCTTAAGTCTCTCCAGACACACAGTTTATAAACGTAAGCCTGTCAGGCCCTGTTGAAGGAGATCCCCACTTCACTATCCTTTAACACTCTCTCCTGCTGTTTAGTTTTCTTTGACTGGGAAGTATTTTTTTTATTATTATTAGTTTTCTTCAATTTTAATTTGTCAAAATTCTCCACGTCAGACAAGTCTGGCTTCTCATTCACTCATATTGACTGCTTGCTCCAATATATGTTCCAGGACAACAACAGGTTAGACTTGCTGGCTCAGGACCAGGCTGGGGGCACATTATTTATAATTAGAAAAGAAAATGGGGCTGTCGAGATAACTCAGCTGGTAAAGGTGCTTGTTGCCAAATTTGATGACCTGAGTTTAATCCCAGAACCCACAAGGAGAGAACCTCAATGTGGTACTCATGCCCACTGCTCACCAAAAATAAATAACTGTAAAATACACTTGTAATACCAGTTCTTGGTAGGCTGAGGCAGGAGAAAATCTTTTTGTTGTTGTTGTTGTTTTGTTTTGTGTTTTGTTTTTCGAGACAGGGTTTCCCTGTGTAGCTCTGGCTGTCCTGGAACTCACTTTGTAGACCAGGCTGGCCTCGAACTCAGAAATCTGCCTGCCTCTGCCTCCCGGGTGCTGGGATTAAAGGCATGCGCCACCACCTCCTGGCTTCAGGAGAACAATCTTAAGTGCAAGGCTGAACTACATAGAAGATTGTTTCTTGACAATCACTTGTTACCACTTGAGCATTTGACTCTCATCCTTTGAGTAAACAGGCCATTTTGCTGCCCTGCCCTTCTCTCATCACACAGGCCCCCCAATTCCATTCTCCAGATAAGGAGTCATCCTTCCTGGAAGGCTAACCCCCCCCACACACACAGAGAGAGAGAGAGAGAGAGAGAGAGAGAGAGAGAGAGAG
>NC_034590.1:115997349-115998362 GCF_900095145.1 Mus pahari | reverse complement strand
GAGAGAGAGAGAGAGAGAGAGAGAGAGAAACAAGAGAGAAACAGAAAGAAGCAGAAAGAAGCAGAAAGAAGCAGAGAGAAGCAGAGACTTGATGTGATTCTCCATAAATGATCTTGGTGGCACAGTGACTCCTTGGCAAGCCCAAGTCACAAAGAACCTGGGGCCAAGAACACTGTGGAGAAAGAGAAGCCCCTCTCAGCCCTCATATCCCTGAAGAGGGCAGCAAAAGCAGAGCTGAAGGCAAGACCTGAGAGACCACTTACTGGAGAGCAGGAGCCAGGGCTGGCAGCAGACCTGCACAAAATTACAGGCAGAGAATGGCCAGGCCCTTTTGGATAGAGTCAGAGCAGAGGCAAGGGATGGGGGCAGCCTCCACAACAATTGCTACTGGGGCCAGGAGGACCAGTGTTAGCCTGCACTGAGCCTGCCTGCCTGGGCTAGGCCTAGCTCTCTTCTTTCCTAGCACTGTGGTTTGGCAGCTCTGAAGCTCAGTTTCCTCATCTGTAAATTCAGGTGTCACTTCCAGCCCAGATAGGTCATTCCAGGACCAACTGAGACGGAGACCTAAAAGCACTAAATCTTGGTAATGATGCCAGCTGTTGTCACTATTTCTCACTGTCTTTTCTTCCTCCCACATGGACGGAGGGATTTAAAAGAAATCTTCCGTATCTCCCCAAAGCCCTATACAGATCACACCAGCATCCCCACACATATACATACATACATACGCACACATGTATGTATATACACCAAGATCCTCTTGCTAACTGCCCCAAGGCCCTCTATCAAAGCCTTTCTCTGTGTAGAGGTAGCAAAGTCTGCTATATACAAACCCCTCCAAGGTTTTCTGAGTAGGATATTGATATGATCATACCAATACACATACAGAGAGAGACAGAGACAGAGACATACACAGAGAGAGACAGAGACACACAGAGAGAGACAGAGAAACACACACACACACACACACACACACAGAGAGAGAGAGAGAGAGAGAGAGAGAGAGAGAGAGA
>NC_034590.1:115986143-115997048 GCF_900095145.1 Mus pahari | reverse complement strand
AGAGAGAGAGAGAGAGAGAGAGAGAGAGAGAGAGAGAGAGAGAGAGAGAGAGAGAGACACTAGTCTTCTAGCATACAGTATGCTTTCATCACATTTAAAACCTAGCCTCTAGCAGTTGATTCAGATTTATAGGGCCATACCTGCTCTGGAACAATTACCTTGTACCAGCCAAGCACCTAGGCGTGCTGCACACAGAGGACGTGATAGAGGATCCACAAGCAGTAACTGCTCCACCCGAGGTCATTGGCCCCAGAATACAAAGTTCTCCAGCACTAGACTGCTGGAGGCCTGGGCTGTAGCCAAGGCTGAAATCAGGGGAAGGGGCGCCGCCTCCTGAGGCCATCATGGGCCACTGGCTGCCTCGGAGGGCTGGGCCAGAGAGGCAGGGCAGTGGGTCATGCAGAAAGTAGATGAGCAGTGGCCTAGAGCCTAGGCCCTCAGCGATACGCAGGATTACAAGACAATACCTGCTAGAAAGCAGCTGCAGACTTTTGTGGTGGATTTAGTTCAAGGCATAAAAATGTCACTCAGAAAGTAGAATGGTACCTAAACAGGCTGCTTGGTAGGGACTGTGCCAGGCATGATGGAGGGCAAGGGTCACATTACCCTGAAGGGTGGTTCACTACTACAGTCACAGGAGGCCTCTGCTGCAACCAGCCTCTCCCCTAATTCAGTGCACTGCCAGACTCAAAACAGGGCTGTCACAGACAAGAGAACACAGCACCTTGTTCCTCAGCATCTCCATAGCTAATCTAGCCTTTCCCTCACTGAATCTCAGCGCCCTCACAGGCCTACCCTCAGGACCCTTCAAAATCATGATCAGCCAGAGAAATCCAGTTGCAGGACAGCTGACTGGAGTGTTGAGTTCGGGGGTCTGAGATAATTCCAGTGAGCAGCTGATAAGGCTGACCAAGTTGCACCTAAGCCTCAGCACTTTCTCAAAGCTGAAGGGACAGAACCCTCTGCACAGCTCAGGGGGTATCATAAAGCTTGGGGGTCAGATGAGAGAGAAGCAGGGTACCTAGAGTGGTAAGAAGACCTTGGGTGGGCACTGAATAGTGTGGTACCCTCCAAGCCCCCCAGAATTCCTGCTTTGGGTACTAAAGGGGACACAACCTGTCCAAGCCCAAGTCCTGGCATCCTAATCTAATGTGGCCATCCTCTTTCCTCACAACAGTGCCTCTTGGGAAGGTGTTGCCAGTTACAGCCCTTCAGGCTGGCACTATTCCAGATGTCTCCTGTCATCTTCATCCCAAAAGATAGCATGGCTAGAGAGAGTAGGGGAATGGGGGCAGGCTTCCACTTAGACCACACAGTACCCTATTAGGGGAATTCTTGGTTGGATGGTTATCATGAAGTCTTCGTAGTTGGCAATGGTTGTGACTCCAATTTAAATCCTCTGAGGGAAAGCCCTCCTACTTGGTGACAGCAATAGTGGAAACCTGAAGTTTGCATTAAGCCTGAAGCTTCCAGAAAGTTCCTTTCCTCCTACATGGGAGAGGCACTCTCTGATTCTGCAGGCACAGCAACTGGCCCAGAGCACATGCCTCAGGGGACACCATAGTGTGTCTTCCTTGGAATGACACACAAGCAGAACTCCTTCCCTGCCCACAGAGATGGGGGAGATGGCAAAAGAACAAGCAACCCACTGCTCTCAAAGATCCTTCATCCCATGTTCCTCTTCAGGATGCCAGCAACCTGGAGAGGCCTGTCTGCTATTTTCTGCAAATGCTGGCTAACAGATCCCATTCTTGTCTCGGGTTGTGCATTAAAAACAGGGAAATTCCAGGAGCTTGAAAGAACCCAGATGTCCTTCAACAGAGGAATGGATACAGAAAATGTGGTACATTTACACAGTGGAGTACTACTCAGCTATTAAAAACAATGAATTCATGACATTCTTAGGCAAATGGATAGAACTAGAAAATATCATCCTGAGTGAGGTAACCCAATTGCAAACACACATGGTATGCACTCACTGATAAGTGGATATTAGCCCCAAAGCTCCAAATAACCAGGATACAATTCACAGACCACATGAAGCTCAATAAGAAGGAAGACCAAAGTGTTGGTGCTTTGGTCCTTCTTAGAAGAACAAAATACTCACAGGAGCAAATATGGAGACAAAGTGTGAAGCAGAGACTGAAGGAAAGGCCACTCAGAGACTGTCCCACCTGGGGATTCATCCCATATACAGTTACCAAACCCAGATACTATTGTGGATGCCAAGGAGTGCATGCTGAAAGGAGCCTGATATGGCTGTCTCCTGAGAGGCCCTGCCAGAGCCTTACAAATACTGAGGCAGATGTTCGAAGCCAACCATTGGACTGAGCGTGTGGTCCCCAATAGAGGAGTTCCAGAAAGGACTGAAGGAGTTGAAGGGGTTTGCAACTCCACTGGAAGAACAACAATATCCACCAGCCAAACCCTCCAGAACTCCCAGGGACTAAGCCATCAACAAAGGAATACACATGGCTCCAGCTGCATATGTAGCAGAGGATGGCCTTGTCAGACATCAATGGGAGGAGAAGTCCTTGGTCCTATGAAAGTTCTATAGATGCCCCAGTGTAGGAGAATTGAGGGTGGGGAGGTGGGAGTGGGTGTGTGGGTGGAGGGAGGATGTGATAGGGTGTTTCTGAGAGAGAGGGAAACCAGGAAAGGGGATAACATTTGAAATGTAAATAAGGAAAATATCCAATAAAAAATAAAATTACAACATTATATTGAAAGAAAATAATATAAATTGGAGGATTATAAAACAAACAAACAAACAAACAAGGGAATTAGACTGCTGTGACTGCCACTGAGGTCCTGTAAGTAACTCCTCTCGGGCCACAGTGAAGCAATGGGCATCTAGCGCACCTGTTCCTACCTTGCTACTCAAGGCAGCTCTTGGGAAACTTTTCACCTCATCCTGCTTCAGTTTTCTCCAACACTGGATCTATGATCTCAGCATTCCTCCTTCCAGACAGAAAACCATAGAGCTGAAATGGTGCCTACAACAAAATGCCAAATGAGGCAGGGCAAAGGTCCTAACATCACAGGCTTGAGGTCTGCCCATGTGGATTCTACAGTGAAGGGGGGGGGGGGAGGTAAGCTCCCAATGTCAGCAGGTCATTCTACAGGGTCCTCTCCTTCAGACGCACTTTTACAGGTGCTTTAGGATTAACTAACAGCAGCTAAATTTGAGCACAATATTTATGCTTCCCTCAGAGTGGGAGCTCTGAACTGATAGGCATTAAGTCCCCACATTGGAACTGAGCTGTGACTTTCATTAGAAATATGGGGTACTTACACACGGAAAATACCCAAAATAGAAAACCTACAATAGAAAAAAACAAACAAACAAAACCCTCCTGACCTCCATCAACTCAGGGTCTCCCTCCACACCCTGCGCTGAACAGCAGACAGCAACAGTACCAGTGGTCACATGTTCCAGATATGTCAGAGAAATTTCAATTTTCCCATTAAATCATCAAATGTCCCTAGAAATTCTGCTTCTTTAGACCTGAACTATATCTTGCAGGCTGCCTCCTGTAACCAGAAGCAGTATAGAATCCCATGGTCAGGCCAGTTTGAGTCCAGATACTATGGCTACTATACTGCTAAAGAGATGTGCTCCTTGATAGAGCAGCCTGGCTGGGGAACAGGGCAGGGAGCCCTGTAAGTACTGCAGTCAAGTGGCAGGCCCTAGAATTTTCCTTCTAGAACATGCACAGCTTTGATCTTAACTATATCTGCTTTTACAGAGTAGGTAGTAGAGGGATCACAAAGCAACATCCTGCCTCAGGCACTGGTAGCTAGCAGTTTTGACTACCTGTGCTGACTCAGGTGCAATAAGAAGAAAGAACAACTCAGAAATAGGCCCTAGTATCTACCAAACTAACCAACAAAACCTATTTCCCTCTCCCGAGCACCTGGCCTTCCCATGCTCCATTCCCACTACCCAGAAATCTCAGCCTCAGTCTGCCCTCTCCTTGGTGCTTTAGTATCAGCTACTGCAGCCTAATGACATGTCCTTTCATCTGTCCCTTTTGCTGCCAGTTCCTGGGGCCCCTGTGGTCGTGTTTAGTTCACCATGAAGCATCCTAGAGAAAGCAGCAAGTCCACCCGAGGATGGCAGCCCGGGAGGAATGCTCGGCCAAGATTTTCTGGTTCACCCAGCCTGCAATTGCTTGCAGTGGCCCAGGATGATTGGTGTGAGGGGGCTGGGAAGAAGGAAACAGGCTTTGTTGCTTAGTTGGATGTTGGAGTGTCACAAGGTAACAAGAGAAGACAAGAGAATACTACAACAGGGACACCTGGCCTGCACGTACAGCTTCAGCAAAACACTAGAACATATGGCAGCTTGAGCTCCATGGGCTCTATGTGGCCCTGGGTGGAGCTGGGCCACTTATAATCATCAATGGCTGTATATGGTCCCACAGTTCTCATCAAGCCTCTATTCAAACGCTACAGGAAGAGGAAGCCTGAGTATCTGCTGCTGCTGCTACATAGAGCTTCTATGTGTGCAAAGAGACTCAGAGATAGGAGGCAAGAGGGTAGGTATCTCAATAGCCTAGAGAATAGTAGGAAGAGGATAAGGGACAAGTCACAGGGACTGCTGACATGGGGATGGCCGCTTTGTCCCTTTGTCAGGCCAACAGTGCCCTCTGGTGCAAGAAGCCATCACTGTTAACCTGCTGCCCACACCCCACCCCACAGGAAAGGGCACTTGCCCTGATTTCTCCACATCCTCTGGGAATCTGAAAGGAAATGCCTTCCTAGACACCCATATCCCCAGATGGCTCTGATAGTCCTATTTGGGCAGCTATGGTCCCTTCAGCCACTTCATTCTCACCCACCAAGTTCCCGTTGAGAGGCTCTTCCTGGAATGAACCTACGTCCTCAGCAAGGTACACTTGATGCCACAACAACTGGCTGATCCATCTGTCTCCTTTTACTAGGCACAATGAGTACCTCAGGCACAGTAAATTTAGCCTATCTGTTCCTCTACTGTCTCTGTAATACTCTACATATTACTTGGCACCAAATTAAATATATGCCTGGGGCAGGCAATAAAGAATGAATGCATGGTGAATGAATGAATGAGTACTCAAGGCCACACAGTGAGAAGAACCATGTGAGGCTGTTAAAATTCATTCAGAAATATTGTGGAGCATTTAGCAAAGATTAATAAGGTACAGCTCCTTTTGGGAACAGTACACCCAAGCGAATAGTGTATAAAGTGTCCTCTCCACAAAGCTTAGAGCCTAGTGTGCTGCTGGCAGGTCACAAGGACGGGCAAAAGAGCAGGGCAGTAGAGAGCACCTGGCAGACTGAATGTTTGTTTCTGCCCCAAATTTACATGTTGAAACGCTGACCTTGGACCTCCCAGGCTCCAGACTATGAGAAAATACTTGTGCTGTTTATAAGCTCCCTGGTCTGTGGCATTTGTTAAGGTAGCCCAAATGGACTCAGACACAAGCTAAAGGTGGGAACTAAAAAAGTCAAGTTTCAGAGCTGAGTGTGGTGGGTGTTGAGAAACACTAAAGTCTCAAGTCTAAACATGACTGGGCCATGTCTTCGGTAAGGCAACGCAGACAGCAGATACTGGCAGATGGTTCAGGAAGTTTCCAGAGTCATGCTGACTTGCTCTCCATTCATACACTCCTCTTTCATGGTTTAAGATGGTAAAAGGCCTTGGCTGGATAAGAGCAGGACTCTCAGAAGCTTTGAGGGACTCTGGGGTCTGGTAAGTTCAAGACACATAGCCTAAATTGAGTCTTTTCAAAAAGATACGTTAAAGCCCTATACTTCTGATTCTAACCTTATAGGTACTGGATGGCATTTATAACCCAATATATGCCTGGTGTTCTTGTAACATGGAGAAACATGGACAGTGACAGATAGACAGATGGAAGATAATATGAAGATGCAGCCAGCCATGAGACTATAATGATAGATCTACAAGCCTAGGAAGCGAAGCACCAATTGCAAACATAAGAAACTGGAAGAGGTCAGAAAGGACTCAAGGCCTTAACAGATAGGGTCCTGTTTGATGTCCTCCAAAATCTCGGGTGTTTTAAGCTTCTCAGAGTTGGTCTTCTGTTGTGATGACCCATGAGAATCAAGCAATCAGAGTTCTCACAGGTGGCCAGAACTCTGTAGAGCCCATTACAGGACTAGGAATACATCCAATAGTACAATAGCACCCTTCTCTCTTCTGCTCATCCTGCTGCAGGCTGCAGCTGCAGCTTCAGAGTATGTAGCTATTTAGGACTGGCTCAGCTGGGGAGGTGAGTGGGAGGCAGCAGAAAGAAGTGAACAGTGATGCTGGGGCACACGAGGCTGCTGGGAAAGCTGGGCTGAGCCAGGAGGAAGGCCTCTGGGGGCAAAGACGTCAGAGTCAAGCCATGGAAGACAAGGGAGGAGGAGGAGGAGAAAAATGGAGTGAGGAGGGAGGCCAGGCAGAGGAAGGGAGGCTCAGAGGTAGGGGACAGCAGGAGTAAATCTCCCAGTCAGTGTCATAGTCACTGCAGGGAACAAAGGAGCCCGGGGCAGAAACCTGGGCTCTATCTAAGCCAAGAGTTTATATGCTGGCAGAGAGAGTGGGCTGTGCCACAACCTCAGGGAATGCTATGGAGGAACCTCACAGGTAAGAGGAGAAGTGCTGCTATTGGCAGGAACCATTCTACAGGGTCTGGGGAAGGAAAGAATGAAAGGGTTAGTAAGTCAGGAAAATGTTCTAATGCCTGTGAGACAGCTGGTGAGAGGGAATAAGAAGCCCACAGAGGGTGGGAGCAGGGAGGAGAGAGGCAGTGAGTGGACAGGAAATAAAAGGCAAAGGGGCAGCACCTATAGATGGGAGGCAGAGGCAGGAGGGAGGGTGGACTCTGGGTCCCAACAAATCAAAGGTCACAGAAGCAGTGAGGCAGAAGCTGGGAGTTCCCTGAGGAGCCCAGGGAGCTCATGGGGGGGTTGTCCCCAGTAAGACAACATGGAAACACGCATGGACCTATGGACGGGCCAGCGCAGAGAGATACAACACAAAGAAGACAGTCAATATCCAGCAAAGGGCTGCTGTGAGAAATGAGGAGTCCAATGAGGGGTGAGTGGCATGGAGGCACAGAGCTCTGAGAAGCAAAAGGAAACCAGCCGCCAGAGGCTGCACCACAGCGCTCCTTGGTGGCTGGAGTTGTCCATCCTGGAGAGACGGGAGTCAGGTGGGTCAGGAGAGGGAAAGCAGGAGTGAGTGGAAAGCTAAGGAAGTCTAGTCACTGTATCAAGCTGCCTAAAATTTCAACAAGAACTTTTATAAAGTTTAGAAAAGATGAGAAAGTCAAGAAAGCTAGAGGGTCCTAGGCTCAGAAGGCTTTTGTTTGTTTGTTTAAACAGGTCTTACTTTATACCCAAGGCTACCCTGGAACTCACTAATAGCCAAGGCTGGTATCAAACTCCTCCTGCCTCAGACTCCTGAGGCAAACTGAGAAGTCTTTCCTAAAAAATGCAAATCACAAAGGCAGAGTAAGAAACCTTGATGGCAGCTGGTGACCCAGACGCTGCAGAGGACAGAGGCTGCACTCTAGGGCAGCAGGGGGGCTGTGGTCATAATGCAGAGGACGGAGAAAAAAATGCAAGAAAGGTTCCACCCAGCAAGAAAACTGTAGCCCCTGCAAAGTCCGGCACTCAGTTCTGGTGTCTCAGAAGGTGAGAATGGCAGAGGCTGCAAACACAGGCAAACTGAAATCTGAGGAATTCAGAATACTCCAGTGTCTCTCCCCTTCACGGCCCAGATGTCCCAGTCTCCAGGAGTGACAGTAAAAGCAAACATCTGAAGGATGTGCCTATGTGGCTCTGAGTGCCCTCTGCATTTACTTGTGACTCCTCACAGTAACCTGTGACAAGTCACCTGCCACTTCCAGGTCTGAAGCTATGGAGACATTCTGGCAGCATAGGTTGAACCAAATGACAGAGGAATGCTGCCAGGATGTCAGGGCCAGAGTGCACAGCTTGGTCATAGGAATCCACCATTCTCCTGTTGGCCAGTATAAAGATAGAAAGGAGGCAAGGTCCCTGAAGCAGCTGCAACCCCAGCCAGAAGTGAGACAGAGACAGCAGCCCCACAGCTCCACGGAGCACTAAGCAGGCTCACTCTTAGGCATCGAGACAGAAGGGTCCTCCCTTGGAGCTCCTGTGTCTCCCTAAGGCCTATTTGTTAAAGGGTTTGATCCCCAGACTTGGCACTATGTGAAAGTGGTAGAGCAGCGGCTCTCAACCTTCCTAATGCTGCAACCCTAAACTTTAATACAGCTCCTCATGTTGTGGTAACCCGTACCATAAAATTATTTTCATTGCTTCTTCATAATTGTAATTTTCCTAGTGTTATGAATTATAATGTAAATTATAGTATGCAGGATATCTGATATGCAACCTTTGTGATAGGGTCATTTAACCCCTCAAAGAGGTCATGGCCCACAGGTTGAGAACTACTGTGCCAGAGTCTTCAGGAGGTGAGATCCAGTGGAAGGTCTTTGCGTCACCAGGGATGTTCTCTCGGAGTCTCCCAGTTTCCCTTCCTGGCTATGAGACAGCCTGCTCTGCTCTGTCACAGGCTGTGAACCACTTCTGAAACGATAGGCTCACTACCTTTCTAAGTTGTTACAGTGACAGAGGCCAGCTCAGTCTCACTGCTGCAGAGGTCTGGAAAAGGCTACCTACAACCCTCCCTCCCAGAAAGAAGGCCACTGCCCACACCTATAGCCTTCTCCAACTGTCACCTGCCCACATCCCCCTGTACACTTTGGAACTGCAGTCTTCCATACGAATGATCAGTCAAATGTCACTGGATACTTGAGGATATTGCCAAAACAGATTTAGGAATGTTTTAATGGACATTTTGGAGAGAAAAATAATATAAATATGCAGACACATAGAAAAACTATAATTAATTTCCTCAGAGAAATAAAAAATGATTGCATCCATTAAGAGGCGGCTGTTATTTTAAAAAGCAACAAGAGAGAGCTCTAGGAAATTAAAAATAGAGCTGCAGAAAGGTTTTTAACGTAACAAGTATGATCACAAGACAGTTCAGGACAGCATCATCCAGAAAGGTGAGCCTATGGAAAACAGGAGAAAGTGTAAGACTCATGCAGGGAGTCCACCATCTAGCTACTTGGGAATCCCAAAGAGAAAGAAAGCGAGGAGTGGAGAACAACCTGTGGCATTTGGGCTGCAGGCGGGTTAAGGACACCCACTTCCTTCCATGTTGAAGGGTTCTGTGATTCATTTCTGGTTGCTGAAAGCCCCAGCTGGAAAAAGATTAGTAGGAAGCCAGTGAGCTTCCTATAGTTGTTTCCTAAGGTAATGGTGACAAATGATCACAAACTTGATGTCTGAGGACAACAGGGATGCACCCTTTTCAGTCTGGGAGTCCAAAAATTCAGCATCATTTTAGTGGAAATCTGTTCATGGGCAGGGCTATGGGAAGGACCCATTCCTTGCTTCTCCAGCTACTAGTGACAGCTGGTCCTCCTTGGCTTGCAGCCATATCATTTCAATGCAGCCTGCCTCTGCCTCCACATCACTTTCATAGTATAACTCTCTCTCTCCTAAGGACCCCTGAAATAGTATGTAGGGCCTGTCCCCTGTTAAGGCCATTAGTCAAATATATATAGGACCTTGTATCTCTAGGGGTGATCATAAAATACCTCTGAGCAGAGGGAAAAAAGAGGTTACACAGACCAGTCATCAACAGGGATGCTGAAAAGCTCCCGGACCAATATCTCCAATGTCCTAAGGGAGCCCTTTCCAACCTGGGGTGTCCTACTCAGTCAGACCATTACATTAGTGGCAGTGGGACATAGGCCAGCACTCTATGCTGCCAGCTGTAGCAGCCTGAATGGTTGCTAAGAATTCTGCTCAGGTGAAACCAAAATTCTTCACTTCACTGCAAAGAAGAATTTCAGGATAAGCTGATAGAAAGCAGAAAAATCAGGAAGGGATTTTTAACACAAAGAAAGGGCAGCACATGCTCCAATGAGGTGTGAGCGTCTCAAAGAGCTACATCCAAGTGTCTTAGCACCAGCCATGCATACTGCCTTAGTGGTTCTTAACATCCCATTATTCTTGTTTTTAGACTTACTTATTTTAATTTATCTGTGTGTTTTGCTTATATGTGTGTAAGCTCTAGAACACATACACACATGTAACTCTCCAGAACTGAAGTTACAGATTGTTGTGAACCACCACACGGGCACTGGGAATTAAACCTGGGTCATTGGCATTAGCAACTTAACCACCAAGATAGCTTTCTAATCTCTGAAATTCCATCGTTTAAAAGTTTTCTAAGAAATTTTCTTCCCTCTTTTTTGGAAAATGAGATCAAAAGGTGGTTCCTCTGTGCCTTAGGTGGGGTCACAATGTGATAAGGTAAAACCATGGGCCTTGAGGGGTTCACAAAGTATGGTACATCTTTTGTCTTATACTATAAATAGACTTTCCAGTCTCTATTTCTTTATTTCTATTTTTTATGTGCATGAGTGTTTTGCCTGTTTATTAAGTACACTATGTGTATGCAGTACCTATAGAGGACAGAGGAAGGTGTTAGATCCCCTAGAACTGTAGTTATAAACAGTTGGTGAGTTGTGGGTGTTAGGACTTGAACTTGGGTCTTTTGTAAGAGCAGCAAGTGATCTTAACCATGGAACCATATCTATAGCCTCTTTAATTTTAACTATTACCTTTATGAAAGTGTCCAGTCTTGCTTGTTTGTGAAGTTCTCAGAAAATGTCAGGTTGACAGCTAGGAAAGGAGGAAGGCCATTCTTGATCATATACAGTTAGGCCTTAGGTTCATTACTATTTTAACATTCACACTTGCTCATTTGAAAATACACTCTCTCTCTCTCTCTCTCTCTCTCTCTCT
>NC_034590.1:115960686-115986133 GCF_900095145.1 Mus pahari | reverse complement strand
TATATATATATACACATATGTGTGTATATACACATACACATGTATATCATAGTATATGTGTATGTATGTATGTATGTATGTATGTATGTGTGTATGTATTTATAGTACTGTTTACGTAGGCAACCTCCATAGAAAATTGTGCTGTAATTTTTTATCTTGGTTGAAAAACTTCAACTGGCCTCTGGAATGAGAGGCTCTTTCACTTTCCAGGTCTCCTTAATTTTCCATCTATTTATCTTGTCTAAATCAATTAACCAATCAATCAACGTCTAGAAAATACAGCTCCCAGGCATGCCAAGGCCCTGGCTGCCACCAGAAGGAACAAAAGGAAGCACCTGGTGAGCCTCAAGCCATTGCCCAGCAAGCCTGCAGAGCCACCTACAGAGTTAACAGACTGTGGAAGGCTCAGGATTTTCCAGTGGAGTGGCTGTTAGACAACAAAAAAGGCAGATTAGCTGATGGGGAATGAATGAAGCAAACACCAACTCCAGCAAAGTGAGACGTTAGACAAGGAAATACTATCAGAGCACACATTTTCAGATGTGACTACTTGATTTGAATAATTTAAAATATGAAAAAGTATGACTAAAACCATGCTAGAATGTTGTAGGGAGAGGACAGGGTCCATATCTGGGACTGAGGAGAGTAGAAAATGAAATAAACCTATCACAGGGTTGGGGGAAATCAATAAAGAGAGAACTGGATTATCAGGCAGTCTCAGTTGATAGACCGCTTGCTGTGCAAGTATGAAGACCTGGGCTTGATGTCTGATATCCTCTAAAGGCTGCACACAGTGGTGAGTTTGCAATCCCAGAGCTGGGAAGGTGGGGTCAGGTGGCTCCAGGTGCCATAGCTAACTAGCCTAGCCTGATCATCGAGCCTTAGCTGCTGGTAAGAGCTTCTGTCTCAAACACAAGATGGATGCTCCAGAGCAATGACATTAGAGGTTGCTCAATGGGTAAAGTGCTCATGTGGGAGCGTGAGGGCCTGATTTTGGATCCCTAACACCCACATAGAAAGGCAGGCATGGTAGCATGGATCTATAACCCCAGCACTTGGAGGGCTTACTGACCAGCTAGCCCAGCTGAAATGGCAAATTCCAGGTTCAATGAAAGACCCTATCTCAAAAAACAAGGAGAAGAGCAATAGAGGAGGACATCCTGACATCAACCTCCACAACCTTCCATTACAGGCAAGCACGTGTATGTGCACACGCTCAGGTGGGCACACACACACACACACACACACAATCACATACACACACTCACATACATACATACTATGTTCTGTCATCATTACTATAATATTTGTCTGTTTTATGCTGGGATCAAACCTCTGAAGGATACCTCCAGCTCTCGTTTTCTTTTTTCTTGTTAATTTGTTAATTTCAGTGACTGTATACTGCTCTATATAGCAGAGTTGAGTCATGACTAAACGAGGAACCGCTCACTATTCATTGACTGAGTATTTCTGTCTGTCTTCCCACACTCACAAGTGATGACTCTACATACTTCAACATGATGGTGTTAGCGAGTGTGACCTTTGGGAACCAACCAGGTCATGGAGGGACACAATTCCTGAATGCTATAAGAACAGTGATCTAATAATCAAACAGAGGCCTTATTAAATACCTCGATCTTAGATTTCCAGTCTTTAGAAAGTGAGAACAAATATCTATTGCTTACTAATGATGCTGTCTATGGTATTAATAGCATTTAAATATCTCATACAGACTGAGGCTGTGCCAACAGATCCTTGCTGCTTCTTTGTAAAGCTAAAAGAACCACAGCATACAGATTGATAAAACTGTAGTTGTTAATGCTAAGGTAACAGGCAAACTGAATTTAATACACTAACTGCTCTATTTTTGTGAATGATTAAAAAGTCATAATAAAATCAATTAAAAATGCCCAAAAGAATGGACAGCTGTGGTGGTATAATCCCAAAACAAATGGAAAAAGAGGAAGGAGATCAGGAGTTCAAGGCCATCCTCCACTAAATAAGAAATTTGAAGCCAACCTGGACTACATGAGGCCCTGTTTCAAAACAAACCAACCAGAAATTAAAAATGAGAAGCCGGGGCTGGAGAGATGGCTCAGTGGTTAAGAGCACTGGCTGTTCTTCCAGAGGACTTATGTTCGATTCCCAGCACCCACACGGCAGTCACTCCAGTTCCAGGGGACCTAACACCCTCACATGGACATACACACAGGCAAAACACCAATGCATATAAGAATAAAATTATTAAAGAAATAAATGTATTTTTAAAAAAAGAAGAAGAATTCTGGCTATTCTTCCAGAGGATCCAGGTTCAATTCCCAGTACCTATATAGCAGTTCACAATCATCTTTAAGTCCAGTCCCAGGAGATCATACTGCCTGTTGGACCTCAGTAGGCAATAGGCATGCATGTGGTATACAGATATGCATTCAGTCAAAGCATATATACACATAAAGTAAAATAAAATTTAAAAAGACAAAAGAAAAGCCTTGACTCCTATCAAAGGCATGCAAAAATTTCTCTTAGAAACAGATGTGCCATTGGAACTGCTGCATCAGACAACACAGCAAACTCTCGCTCTCTAAAGCACTGTTCGAACAATTTGTGCAGCCAGTGAAGGACAATGGACTCCTATATATCCTCTAGGGTCACTACTGACTCCTACAATGTCAGACTTTTGAAGTCCATCAATTTTTTGTTTACATTCCTTTCACTTGTGTGTGTGCTCAGCACTAGCCCAGAGCCTTGTATTTGCTGGGAAGTACACCATCACTGAGCTAAACCCAAGCTCCTGTTTTGTTTGCACTGTCAGGTCTCTATTAGAGAAGCTGGAGATGAGCTCGAGGTCATGGATATCTTTTGAGTTTTTCTTTTTGGTGAATTGCATGTTCATTTCACTTCCCCATTTTTCCACTGAACTGGTTGTCCTTTTCTTGCTAGCTATAATAAATGTTTATTCCAGACCCAAATCCATTCTCCATTATCTATGTGGCAGACTCCCTCCTGCATGGAGAATGTCTAGCAGATGTTAAGGAAAGGAAGAGTTGAAGTAAGAAAGAAAATAAGAGATGGGGTAAGCTCCAGGCTTGAGTAAGGGCTGGCCTAGAACCAAGCAAGAACACCTCCTTGAAAGAACAAGTGCTTGGGTTTTCTGGGACAGTCCAATTGTAAAATTTCCCAGTATCTGGCTAGGGACATTACCCAATGACTGACACAGTTTTTAAAAACTCTGGCACTAGGCTAAGGTACAGATGTCACCGTCCAAGAGACATGGCCAAAAAGAGTAGACCATGAGCCCAGGGCAGACCATGAGCAGACAGCATGCCTGCTACTGACATGTAAGCTGCCCGCCTGCCACAGCTGCTCTGAGAACAGGGAGAATGAGGTCAAGATGTATCAAGATTAAACTTGAAGACAACATCTGGCCCATGTGATCAGCAGAAGACTGAGAGTAGAGTTGCAGCAGCACTTGCCTCTGAGGGAGTTTAAGAAACTCACTTTCCAAACAAGTGGGTTGAGGTCAAGTGACTCTTGTGGAAAAGCAAAGACTGGTGGCAGACAAGAGCTCTGCCGTAGTCACCTTTTTGTT
The DNA here is from genome assembly GCF_900095145.1 of Mus pahari. Taxonomy (NCBI): domain Eukaryota; kingdom Metazoa; phylum Chordata; class Mammalia; order Rodentia; family Muridae; genus Mus; species Mus pahari. The sequence goes on along the minus strand of NC_034590.1, from coordinate 115,982,544 downwards.
TTGGCAAGGAACACACAACACTTTTCCGGCTATAATCTGACATGTTTCTGCAGAGTGCTATGGTCATTGGCATTGTTGTTGCTGTTATTCTGAGACAGTGTCACAGACCTAGCTGGTCTAGAGCTTGCTGTATAGACTAGACTAACTTGGAACTTACAGTGTTCCTCCTGCCTCTGCCCAAGTGTTGGGATTACAGGGGTGAGCTGCCACTATCTACAAACATGCCTGGCCCTAATATTCTTTCTTTAAAGACAAAAACCAAGAGTTGAGGTTCAGACACTAAGTCTGTTCTAGTTTAAAATCAAGTACCAAGAATCAGAGGTTTGCAGCCCAGTACCACGGAGCCACAGAAACCCAGCAGCGTGACTGTGGCTCCCATACCTCACCAGTCTCCCAGGCAAGTGGTACATGGTTATCATCCTAGCACATGGAAGGAGCTAGGCAGGGAGATCAGGAATTCAAGGATAATTCTATCTACTTACCACGTTTGAGTCCAATCTATGCTCTATTATACCCTATCTCAAAACAAACAAACAAATAAAAGCCTGCTGAGCTGATACTAGAATCAGTAAAATAAAATGTAAAATGCTTGGTTGAAATATGGCTTTGATGGCCCGATGTAGCTCAGTGGTAGATACTTGTCTACCAGCAAGACCCTGGCTCAGTCAGTCCAAACACTGCCAAAACAAAAAGCCGGAATTTCAGAAAAACACTGAAAACTAGTAGAGAGAATTCCCAGGGCAAACCCAGAGCCTCTGCCTTAGGGGTCAAGCTGCCTGGGTTTGAGTCAGCTCCACAGACTCTGAAGAAGCTGCTTCACCTCTGAGCCTCAATTTTTTTCACCTATAAAGTGTGTTTCAATAGTAATTACCTCTAAGGGTTGGTAAAGAGAGATCAAGTGAGTTGAGGTACATAAAGTGCCTCGGCCACTGCCTGTCACACAGTCAGCTTCACTCAGATGGAGGCTGTTTGTACTTGGAGTAGTACTGAGTATTGATGGTGGATCTGTGGGTGCTGCCAAGGTGGCATGGGCAAAGGGGAAGGAAGAAAGCTGATTATATCACGACTTCCACCTCCAAAGGTATATCAGAGAGAGTGCAGCTACAGAGACACCTTGTTTGCTGAGATGGTGCTCAGAACAAGTCAGATAATCTCAAAGACAAGGCCCCACTGCTACCACAAGCTGCTAACAGGGAGCCATTGGTCTGGTCTTGCTCTTCTCACTGGCCCACATGACTGTGCATACTGCTCTATGGCTCCATTTCCAATGTCACCATGTGGTTGATGGAAAGTGGCCATAGCTGGTATATTTATTCCTTAGGAATTAAAATTCCCTCTCATCAGGGCCCTTTCCTCACCTCTCTTATTTACCACTGACAGAACACCTCCATAATGGGCCAATGAACACAGCCCCTTCTCTACTTTCCTCTTAGATACAGAACTCAAAGAAAGAAATTCCTTTCTCTATTTAAAGGCTTAAAACACAAAGGGTTTAATTCCATCCAAGTGGGAGGAAGAGCTAAGAAAGATGGGAAACAAGGCCCTCTGCTCATACAGTACCCAAGAAGCCACTGAGAGCGTTCCAAGATAAAATGTTCTGATTACCTTTAACAACCCAAAAATGGTCCCTCTGTCTTCTAAGGGACTTGCTCCCTCACAATCAACATAGGATTTTTGAAAGTTAAAGTATGGGGGTTTAAAACAAGAGTGTTTTGATGTATGTGCCAAACATCTATCTATTCTATAGCTGAACTTGGCCTTTCCTTCATCTTTCCTATCATGTTCCAACATTCACATAAAGCCCCCTCTGGTCTTTCTCAACACTATCTCCCCAAGGCCCAAATCATAGCACCATCCTCAGCTCTTTTCTCCCTCACCCATCATCTACTCCAGAAATCCCATTAGTTTCACCTGTTGAGTCCCTTACATCATCTTGCCTTCCACTTCTGAAAACCCATCCTGCATTATCCTCCTCTAATGACCTCTAGTAGGAGCCACTAATGGGTAAGATGTCCTTCTGGCAGTTCTAGGCTGAGCTCATGATGACCAACCTGCTTCCCAGCCTGTCTTTATCATCCTTCCACTTCCTGGACCTGTACAGCCAGCCCACCTGCCTCTTTGTCCTATGTTTTAATCATCATCTCCTTCCCCTCTAGACGGTCCCCATCTGGAACACCCTTCCTTCCCTGTTGTATGACTGCTATTAGGGGTCTGAGTTATGTGTCCCAATGTTTCTCCCTCCAGAAGTCCCACCATAACTTCAAGAAATAAGGTGGGTTTTTGCTGTTGTTGTTGTTGCTGCTGTTTTTTTTTTTTTAAAGACAAAAATGTACTGTGTGGTTCGTGATGGTCTCATTTTGAGATCCTCCTCCCCACCCCGGCCCTCCTGAGTGCTGAGCTTATAGGCACTGTAACTAGCAGATTTTATTAAAGTTATAGACCACCCAAAGACAGAGATAACAGGAGAGGTGACAACTGTAACAAGACCAAGAAAGCCAGAATGTAGGTCAGGTTAATCAATCTCACAGCCTCAAAGGCTGATTATATCCCCACCTCCACCTCAGACTCCATGTTGGCCAGGGAAGGAGCAGATGCTTTGAAACAATGGGTGGAGTGCAAGCTGAACAGTTAGAGAACTGCGTCCTCCTAACCACCCCAGGAAGAACAGCTCTCACTCTCTGGAGAGGTAAAGCCTCTGAGCCGAGGTAGGGCTCAAGGCATAGTGGAAGACTAAAGATCTTGCAAAAAACGGGGCTAGGAATCGGAGATAAGTGACTCTGCATTTTGCCCCCTCCTGCACATCATTCCTAAAATACCTAGATCACGAAAGGGGGAAAGATTTCTGGATGTAAGATCCCACAAACAGCTCAACCCGTCATCTAACCTTAAAGAATAAGACCAAACTGAATCCCATTCACTTTGGACTCAGGCAGCTTTTGAATCTCCCACTCCTAAAACATCTAGGCAAGGCAAGATCATTAGGCTGATTTATTCAAAGAAGACAGAAAGAAAGTTGCAGGGAAAAAAAAAAGCAATTTAGAGGCAGTAGAATATGCAGGGAAAAGAAAAATCATATCATTAAAATCCTCAGGGAAATAAGACCATATCCCCAAAACAATGGGATATTATACATGTGCTCTTAAAGAACGACTCAGGGAAAAAGGCACTAGGAAATTAAAAGTATGTTGGAAACAAACAAAAACATCAATAGAAGGGTTGGGATGCTAAGGTAAAAGGAAATCTAAAAACTGAAGCAAAAAGACAAAGAAACAGCACATAAGCCAGTGAGAGTGGATAAGATGAGAGGGTCAGTTCAAGAGATCAAAAAAGCTAAATAAGATGCATTTCAGAGAGTAGTGAAAATAAAGAGGAAAAATGAATAATAATTCAAGGAATTCCCAGGGTAGACAGAGAAGGGCTGGTTGGGAGTGTCATAAACACATCAGTACCAAGATATATTGACTGGGGCAGAATGGTCACAAATCAGAAAGGTTTTGGATTTTGCAGCAGTTTGAGACACTACAAAAGTACAAAGCATAACTTCAAACTTGTCAAAGAAAAATGACTCCCAACCTGAAATGTTTCTGTCCACCTAGCTACAGATCAGGTATGAAAATAAAACAACAAAGTAAGCCAGATGTGGTAGTGCACACCTGTCTATCCCAGCACTCAGGAGGCTCTGGAGGAAGACGGATTAAGAAACTGGAGGCATGGGTGTAGTGGTGCAGGCCTTTAATCCCAGAATGTGGGAGGCAGAGGCAGGCAGATCTCTGTGAATTTGAGGCCAGCCTGGTCTACAGAGTGAGTTCCAAGCCAGCCTGGACTACACAGAAAAACCCTGTCTCAAAAAAACAAAACAAAACAAAAACTAGGGCTAATATTGTGGTTTGAATAGGAATGGCCCCTGTAGATTTATGTGTCTGAATGTTTGACCATAGTGACTGGTACTGTTAGGTGTAACTTTGTTGGAGTAGTATGGCCTTGTTGGAGGAAGTGTGTCACTGTGGCGGTGGGTTTTGAAGTCTCCTATGGCCAAGCTCCACCCAGTATGGAATCCAGTCTCCTTCTATGACCTTAGAATCAAGATGTATAGCTCTTGGTGCCTCGAACACCATGTCTGCCTGCATGCTGCCATGCTTCCTGCCATGATGATAATGGACCATTAAACCTCTGAAACTGTAAGCCAGCCCCAATTAAATGTTTTCCTTTATAAGAGTTGCCATGATCATGGTGTCTCTTCACAGCAATGAAACCCTAACTGAGATAGCTAGCCAACTTTCCCCCAGAAGCTGTCATGGTGGGATATACTCCAACAAGGGAGCAGTAAGCTTGTGTGCTTGTGAGCATGCACACAAGCGTGAAATTCCCTGAAGATGCTTTGCCTCTGATCACTATCACGCAGAGGCTGGAATTACAGGTGGTTGTAAGCTGCCAGAGGTGGGGGATAGGAACAGATCTCAGATCCTCTGCAAAAGCAATACACACACTGAACTGCTGAGCTATGGCTCCAGTACCCACGGGTTTTTGTTGTTTTGTTTTGTTTTGTTTTGCTTTGTTTGAGACAGGGTTTCTCTGTGTAGCCCTGGCTGTCTTAGAACTCACAGTCTGCTTTCTGCCTCACAGGTGCTAGGATTTGTTTTTTTTTTTTTCTTGTCTTTTTTTGTTTGTTTTTGTTTTTTAAAAAGATGTATTTATTTATTATGGATACAGCATTCTGCCTGCATGTATGCCTGCATGGCCAGAAGAGGGCACCAGATCTCATTATAGATGGCCATGAGCCACCATGTGGTTGCTGGGAATTGAACTCAGGACCTCTGGAAGTAGTGCTCTTAACCTCTGAGCCATCTCTCTAGCCTCCACAATTCTTAAGCTTTTAATCAGTGCATTCTGAGTAATATGAGATTTCTCTTGGTCCTGCTCAGCCTTAGGTAGACTTGAATCATCCCTTGTTCAGCAGATCTATGCTGCAACTGTCACCCACCTGCTAATCACTTAGAGTCTAAATTACCAAAAACTGTTCTAGTAACAGAGCACTTTTGTTCAGGCAACTGTAATTTATTTACCAATGGTCCCAAGTGCAAGAGCAGCAGGAGGCCATAATATGCTTCCTTTAAGTGACAGTTCTTGACTTAATAAGAAAAGAAAAAAAAATCATAGGCTAAGATTGCTAAGATCTTCAGTAAGAAAGATTCTATGTGTTGTCAAGTGGTGGTGGTGCAGGCCTTTAATCCCAGCACTGGGAGGCAGAGGCAGGTGGATCTCTGTAAATTTAAGGCCAGCCTGGTTTATAGATTGAGTTCCAAGACAGCCAGGGATACACAAAGAAATCTTGTCTTGAAAAACAAACAAACAAAAAAAGGATTTGTAAAACAATGAAGAAGAAAAAAGAAATTAAATTAAAATAAATAGTTTTGTTGCTATACCTCAAACTGCAAAATATCTGCACCACCAGTACTAGGGTAAGTACCTTGTTCATGCCACCACTAGGTCTGCGTCATCTCAGAGCAGCACTTCGAGGGTTAGGACAAGAACTTTTGAAAATGGGGGCAGGAATGTGGTGTGTGTGAGAGTGTGTGTGTGTGTGTGTGTGTGTGAGAGAGACCTCTAGCACTTTGAAGGCAGAAGCAAGAGGGCTGGAGCAGCTTGGACTATATAGTGAGGCTCTGTCTCAAAACAACCACCACTACTAAAAGAGAAAAACCAAAATATTTTGAGGAAGTTTTGTTATAACAAATATTGTGATTTATGCCGACCTGACTTACTCATAGTATATAGGTAAGAGTTTGAAACTATGAGGACTCAGGCGTCCTGGACCCTAGCTGAAGGATAAAGGGTTGGCTGTCCCCCCCCCCCCCACACATACAACAGGTTTCTTAAAGCTGCATTTCATCTGATTATTTAGGAGAGCTAGCATCAAGGGGGAGGGGGGGGAAGCGGCAGCACCCATCATGTAGGAAGAAATTTGTCAAAACTGACCCAACACTCCCCCCCACACATACACACACACACACACACACACACACACACACATCTGCCTCATCTTTGTCATGTAAATGTGGTATACACAGCTAGCTCCAGGAGCACAGCAAAAGAACTCATTTCCTGCCTACTCTATGCCAGGCACCTTTTAGCTCACTGAATTTTCCCCATAATCTCACAGGAATATAATCAACCCGAATTTTACTGATGAGAAAAACGAGGCCCCTTGAGATCCACGTGAAGTGGCAAACGCCAGAATTATTACTGCCGTTCAATTTCAGAACCCCTGCTTTCCCACCCAAGGAACCTGGCCTGGTGCCTGCTCATAGTGCGGGTTCCAAACATACTTAATTGAACCAAAATAAAATTGAATTGGAATGCAAATGTTCTCCTGGAGCCAGGATCTTCCCATGTTATAAGATCTAGAAAAAGGCCTGTGAGCCAGGGCAGTGGCTATAGCTAACAAGGAAGTGAACTAAGAATCGGTTAGGTCCCCTATTGTACCCAGGAGCCTCTAAAAGAGTAGGAAGTGCTCTTAACAGCTGAGCTCTCTCCAGCTGGGCATAAAAAGGCCCAGCTTTTTTATGTGGTTCTGCACCTCAAACTCTGGCCCTTATTATACAATAAGCACTTTACTAATTGAGACAGGGTTTCACTACGTAGCTATGGCTATCCTAGAACTCACTACATAGATGAAGCTGGACTCAGAGATCCACCTTCCCTTAGCTCCCAAATACTGGAAGTAAAGGCATATGCCACCAAACACACCTAGCTCTTTATACTCTAAATATTGCAAATTTTTAGTAAACTTTAAGATTTTTCCATGTCAACTTCAGAACTTCAAAAGATGTATTAAAACTCTGAATATATTAAAGGCATAAGATCAATACATATTATATATTATATATAATAATATATCCAATAATGAGAATGCTGGTTCATACCGTAATTTGCTTGTTTTGTTTTGTTTTGTTTTGTTGAGACAGGGTATCAATATGTAGTTCTGGCTATTCAGGATCTTGCTGGCCTCAAACTCACAGAGATCCACCTACCTCTGCCTCTGAGTGCTGGGACTAAAGGTATGTGCCACCTCGACCCAGCAGTAGTTTTTTAATCTTGTAAAAGCTTCCAACACTGTTCTTCCTAGTGACCCCACTAGTTTACATTCACATCACAATGTGCAGGACCCCCTCTTCCCACACCCTTTATCAACACTTATTGGGTCTTAGGTAGTTCAGGCTAGCCTTGAACTGATCCTCCCCAGGACTGCAGGCACATTGCTACATGATCTGCTTCACTTGTCCCTTTGATAACTCTCATTCTAACTGGAGGGAGGAGGTGTCTCCTGGCTTTGATTGCATTTCCTTGGTGAATACTGATGATGAGCATTTTCTCATAAACCTGCTGTTTGTGATTTTGTCCCATCTTTTCTATCCATGTCTGTCTATCATCCTCATTTCCAAGTTAAGGACCAAATCCCAGGCCTAAATGCTAAATTAAATCTCAAACCAACTGCAGGCTGTTTGTCTGATTTCTTCATTGACTATAAATGATAATTCATACCCAAAGGATGATGACTAGATGCCGTGTGATCAAAGCCATCTTATTGAGCATTTTGCCAATATCACTGCTGTGGGACAGAGAGTAAGAGGAAGCATGGACTCTGTTTAAAATCTGCTCCCAGAAACTTAAAAACTTTGAAACAACTTGTATATGAGAAAGTACCTCATACATGAGAAGTGGCAAAGGTCCCACACCATGGAAGGATGGAGCGCTGGAAGGAAGCAGAGCTGAAGAAGCTGCAATACCGCTGAGGAAACTGAAAGAAAGGGTCACAGAGGCAGAGCACTGCAGAAAACCCTGGCTCACAGGCTCTGACACGTGCTCGGTGAGTGTACCACAGTGAGAAAACAACCCCCAGCACCTCCTGTGGCAGAGCTCTGCTTCAGGTCAGGGTCCAGCAAACCCTAACTCCCTACCCCCAGTGTTTATAAACTAGGTTGCCTGGGGAAAGCTCACTTGCCTGAAATGTAAAAATAAGAATAATTCAGCCTCAGATATTCATTTGGGAAGATTAATATGAGAATCCATGTAAATTGCTCTTGGCAGGGGAGTAGACATGCCACCAACTAATAATCACCCACACCAAGCAAAGCGTGATTTCCAGGCTGAGGCTAGACTTTGAAAGATCATCAGTTCAGTACAGAGAGGTGCCACAATGATTGGGAGTGATCGGCACAGAAGGGACAGGCAAAACCGTGACAGACAGTTGGATCTTGGCAAACTGGGAAGGAGTCATGTGCCCCTAAGCCCCCCAACCATTCTTTCTCTATTAAAGCAGTGCTCAGGCCTACAGAGCTCAACCCAACACACCCCAGCTGTTTGCATCTCAAACCCACTTCCCAAGAACAGCAAACAAAGGCCAGGGATGGCATGGAGAAATGCCAGGTGGAGAAACACAGCATGAACAAAACGGGTAGAAGGGCTGGGGCAGGGGCAAATGAATAGTACTGGAATGTCACCTGGCAAGAGCTAAAAACAATATCTGAGGCGGTTAGCAGGATTGCCTGGGGCAATGGGAATACTTGTGCCACAGAAAGGGCAGTTCGAGGTAGATGACAAGTGGTAAGAAGAGGCTCCAGTGGCGCCCGCCAGCAGAAGGTGTACAACATTAAGGGAAGGACCCACACAAAAGTGGAGGAAGAAGTGTTCATTCATTCAATCTTGACAGAGCCTTTCAGAAAACCTGAGCACTGTTAGGACTGCAGATAAACGGAATAGATAAAGAGGGTACTTGTGAAACTGACTTCATTCTCATCAAGATCATTCTGGCTGGGGGATGTAGCTCTTAAAGCACAAAGCGCTTAACCAACATGTATAAGGTCACTGGTTCAATTCCCAGTATGTAGGAGGAAAACAAACAAGCAGATCATTCCAGATTAATGCAGACTGTGTTTTGCCTCAGACCCCCTCCTAACAATAGGTTTCCTGAACAGAGAACATAAGCCACACAAGTAAATCCCCTGTCCTCTCTAGCCCACACAGTCCCTATTAAGTGTTGATGTACGGTTTGGTTTAGGGCTTGACAGAGGAAAACAACTGAAGCACGCTGACCTCCACCCCACCGTCATCTGCCTCCTGAACATACATGTACACACATAGCCTCCCATCTCCTTGAGTTGCTACCCCATGACTTGGCAGGCATCTGGGCTGTTTGCAGTTTAGATAAAGAGCCAGAAGCCATGGGGCCTTATCGACTCTCCTCCTGAACTGAGGGAAAAGTTTCCTCCCAAGCAAATATGAGAGTTCTCTGACGCTACATAGAGCCATAGTAGCATAGAGTCCTCTGTGCTGTTCACAGGCCAGTGGCTGCACTTTCCCTTACTGCTATCCATAAGACCTTGAGCCTTATAAAGTTGATCTTTGCCCTCCAGTGTCCACATGCCTACAGGAGGCTGGTCCTTCAGCTCCATTAGCCACAAACGTCATATCACAGCCCAGGGTGGCCCTGACTTCGAGCCAGACTAAGACCAGACCTTCCTGGGCTGGAGAGATGGCTCAGTGGTTAAGAGCACTGACTGCTCTTCCAGACACCCTGAGTTCAATTCCCAGCAACCACATGGTGACTCACAACCATCTGTAATGGGATCCGATGCCCTCTTCTGGTGTGTCTGAAGACAGCTACAGTGTACTCATATTAAATAAATAAATAAATAATATTTTTAAAAACAAAAAAAAGGAGGAGGAGAACAACAACAACAACAACAACAACAACAACAACAGACCTTCCCTTGACCTCTGGCAGCTGTGCCAGTTCCACAAGAGACCCTTGTTGCTTTCCTTCAACAAGCCATTCCTACATACAGGCAGGCTGGCCTAGAGCTTTGGGTCTACAGCCCATATCCTTCTATTCAAACTCTGAGACAGGATCTATCCTCACTATCAGGCAACATTTTGCCATCTCCAACCACAGATGTTCCCACAGACCCTTGAGCAATGATCTAGTCCACCCTCTACTCGATTCCCATCCTTAAGACCTGTACCAAGAATGTCTCCTCTCCTTTTCTTGCTGGAAAGCTATCTGTTCTAGAGAGAGTAACAGTGGCCACAATGTGCATGCACACACACACACACACACACACACACACACACACACACCCAGGGGCCTAAACAAAAAACAAAACCAGGTTTCCCCAAGAGCCTGGAGAAGTAGTAGGAAGCCACTTGGGTTTGGTAGGGCCCCATGGAAGGAGTAAATGGCAATGGCAATGGCATTTGAATTTTCAAAGGCAGAGGACTGGGAAGACCAGGCAGGAAGGAGATGAAACAGCTGGCCTAGGAGAAGCAGCAGAGGAGGCTAAGAGGTTTTTCCTGCTTAATGTCACCTCAGGTTGTCCACCAGGGAGCAGGTAATATGATGATCCTTTCTCCCGCTGGGGCCAAGAGACAGATCCCTCACCAGGCCACATTACCTACAGTCTGTGTGCTTGTACCAGATTTTATTAGAAAGTAGCCTTTTAAATGCTACAAAGATTGCTTTTGTGCTATTGGCCTCAAGACCACTGGGTGAGGACAGGAAGGGCCCCTCCTGCTAGGCACATAGCCATCATAAAAAACAAAGCACCCAGCTGAGCTTTGACAAGGTTACTTGGGACAGCACAGCCCACTGCTCTCTTTTGTGTGACCTCCTGAACTAAAGAGCAATTGCTCAAAAAAGGTTTAGCCTGGTTCTGGCCACATCCAGAGAAGCTGCTAATAAAGTACAACTTTCTCTGAGCTTGGCCACGCCCCTAGGTAGGCTCAGTCTGGATGCAACTCTTCTAAAGAGTCAGTGGAAGCTGACCCCTCCAGGACCCCATGGCAGTCTCAAGCCTCCATTTCTTCTCCATCTTTTGTTAGAGTTGATAGTATCAGCTTCCACTTCCCTTCCTGTCCACCAAGGAAGAGGACTTCCACAAAGCTAAGTAAACATTGATTCTGGAAGATGAACCTTAGTCACTCAAACCAGAGCTAAGCCCAGGAATAATAAGTTGAGAGGATCACCTAGAAGGCTGCACTGAGAATTCCTGCTTCTAATGCTACTGTGGCCTATGGCAATTTCTGCTGGGGATGAGTCACTAGGTGGATATAGGACTGGAAAGTCTGGTCCTCTGAGGCCTGAGCACCACCTAGGAAAAGGCCAAGAACCACAAATGGCTGAGGAGACACATCTACAGCAGATCTTGACCACTCTCTTGAGAATTCCTTTGGATATGTTACATCAACATTCTCACACCATGGTAAAATATAGGATGGGGCATTTAGCTCCTGTACTCATGTACTGAGGGAAGAGTTGAGAACCTCATAGCATACCTGCCATCCAAATCTAAAGTACTTGATTTCGTTCAATCTAGCTGGGAAAAGGCACCAGCTCTGGGTCTCCCTAGGTCAGGAACAGGCCTCAGGCAGGAAGGAGATACCACTTTCCCAGAGTGCTCTGGGGATACAGACAATGCCTAGGCTCAACCTGGGTGATACTCTAGTTTGGGTGGCAAACGGACCAAGCTAAATACATCAGGTTGAGAGGGAATTCAGGGGTCTGACACTTGCTCATTCTGTTGTTTTCAATTTTGATACAAAAAATCTAGCATTCCCTCCACCCTCTAAAATAATATGGGGTTGGAGGGATGGCTCAGCAGTTAAGAGCACTTAGTGCTCTTCGAGAGGCATAGGTTCCATTCCTAGCACCTGCATCAGGCGGCTCACAGCACAATTCCAGGGGATCCAATGTCCTCTTTTGGAAACTCATGCAGGTACATATACATACAAATAAATAATAAATCCTTTTCCAACTGTAAAATACCCCAAAACACCAACAGTACCGCAATTGTCTGGTAACAAAACAAGACTGATTCTAAGACTGTTTCAGATATCAAAACCTATTTGCAAAAATGATGTGCTTCATGCATGAGACTCCCTGTCCACCCTTCCATACACTCCAGCCATCTCCATGACTCAGACCTGATACAAGGCAAATACTACGTAAATAATTGCCATACTGTATTATTTATGAAATAATGGCAAAAAAGTCTGTTTGTGCTCAGCAAGACACAGCCAGCAATCAACACAGGACTAACCATATACTATATGACAGTAACAATAACAACATTAACATATTTTCCCAATATTTTTCATTCCTTCAGTACAGAAGCCAAGGATAAGAAGAGGGGTGCTTCTGTTTCTTCATCTGTGAAGGACCAGGTTTGTTTGGCACCACAACGGGAGGCCAGGTCATCTGTGCCACTATCAAGCCAGCTGGTGATCCTAAGCTAGGAAATGAGACATCGGAAGCTCAGCTTCAAGAGGGGGAACGCTGATAAGACAGACTTCTGTATCTGTCCCAATCCTTCCTGTCCCCACTCCAGTTCCAACTTATAAAAGCTGATTGTTCTACCAGGGCAGCTGGACCCCTCTAAAGGCAATACTCTTTGCCTACCAATCCCCAATCCAGCCAAGAGACGCTGAATTTGTGTGACTTCTGTGTAGAAGACAGGGAGAATTTCTTTTATTCTTTTACTCAGAAACTGTAAGGAAGACCCTACTACAGAGCTCTACATGTCGTGGAGAAACAGAAAGCAGTGACTACCACACTTAACAAATTCACCATGTGCTGGCAGAGGTGAGCCCTATGAGAGTCAGATGAGTGTCTACTACCAAAGTCCACCACCACAGGGCCACTCCACCCCTCAGAGGTTATCACCACAGGGCCATTTTGCCAAGCCTATCACAGGCCACTGACAATGGGGGGCTACTGAGCTGAGGCTTCCAGGCCTCTACTGTCTCACCACACCCAGAAGAGTTTCTAGCTGAGCAGTGAAAGTTCCAGGCCAGGGAACAAAGGCTTCTGGATTGACCCGACCAACCAGTGTTGATAGGGTTTCCCATCTCCATAGAGTCCTCAATCCTGTCTCTTATACACAGTGTATATAGATTCACCATCCCCTCTCCTAGCATCACAGTTTAAACTTCAGAATTGTATTAACTATAGTCTGTGATAGCTATTCCTTTGTTATTGACTACATCTAGAATTAACTAAAACCCAATTGGTTGGGTACACTAGTAAGGAATTTTTCTTTTTTGTTTTTCAAGACAGAGTTTCTCTGTGTAGCCCTGGCTGTCCTGGAACTCACTCGATTTCTGCCTGCCTTTGCCTCAAGAGTTGCAAAAACTCTATAAATGTGTGTGCCACTACTTGGGGTTTTCCCCTTGATTAAATCATTGAAGTGGGATGACCTTTAATTTTAATCCTTTGAAGTAGGAAGACTCACCTTTAATCTGGCCATACCTTCTGGTGGTAGCGCGCGCGCGCGCGCACACACACACACACACACACAGAGGAAGGACGCTTTTGCTCTTTGCCTACTTGCCATTGCTCTCACTGGCAAGTTTATTCCTACACTGACACTAGAGACTACTCCTTCAGATTCTGGCCTATACTAGAGACCACCTGAGACGTCAAGTCTCATGGACTGAACAATTACAAGATTTTTGGACTTTCCATTGGTACACAGCCATTATTGCCAACCAAGCCTGTAAGTCACTCTAAAATTTCATACACACACACACACACACACACACACACACACACACACACACTCATTCTATCAGTTCTGTTCCTCTAGAGCACTGAGCAGTGATTCTCAGCCTGAAGGTCACAAGCCCTTTGGCAAACCTCTATATCCAAAAATATTTACATTGTGAGTCATAACAGTAGCAAAATTACAGTTATGAAGTACTAACTAAAATAATTTTATGGCTGGGTGTCACCACAACATGAGAAACTGTATCAAAGGGTCACAGCATTAGGAAAATTGAGAACCACTGCTATAGGGGGCCCTGACTAATACAAGTTCTAAGTTGCTCTTCAACTTAGAAATTTATATCACCTGCTGAGACTTCGTTTCCTGATCTATAGAAGCAGAATGATCAAATAACCTTGTGGAGTTGCTATACGAACTCATCAATGGACACGAGGGAAGTGATCCCGTCGCCAGAGCCAGATTGTCTGACTCAGGACCTCCGTGCACCATGCTATCTGAGACCTTCAAGCAGTGCCGGAGCTTTGAACAAACAGTGGAAGATGTCCAGCTCACCCAGGAGCAGCACCCCACCATGATCCCAATGATTATAGAGCAACACAAGGGGGAGAAGCATCTGCCTGTCCTGGACAAGACCAAGTCCCTGGTACCTGATCACGTGAACATGAGTGAGCTCATCAAGATAATTAGATGGCACCTGCAGCTCAATGCTAACCAAACCTCCTTCCTCCTGGTGAATGGGCACAGCATGGTGAGTGTATCCACACCCATCTCTGAAGTGTACAAGAGTGAGAGAGATGAAGATGGCTTCCTGTACATGGTTTATGCTTCACAGGAGACATTTGGGACAGCACTGGCTGTGTAAGACTACAACAATGCCTAATGGTTGTTAAGCCCTTACCAAGGCAAAAAGGGACATTACCAGCAGACGCTGGTCAGCTCACCACCCATAGATGAGAACAAAGGCACCCACGTAGGGTATTAGGAACTGTTCATCAGCCAGAAACGGAGCTCATGAAAGTGCATTCAGCTTGGAAGCTCGTCTAAACTAGGGTATCATGTGTTCAAACTTTAGAAGTTTAAAAATAAAATACTTTGCATCCTAAAAAAAAAAAAAAACAACAACTCATCAATGTAATATATTTTCTGTAATATCTGGGAGACCCTGGCACATTATAGCTGCCCAGTACAGTGACTCCCCAATATCCAATCTTTGTGAGACCAGCCTCTCTATTCTATCATGCCTTGGACTGCAATGTACAAGAGGCAGAAACTCAGAAACAATCTTTAGGAGTTTAAGAACAGAGCAACAGTCCTATACAGGGTGATGGCTGGAGGAAGCAATAGGCTGCGAAATAAAAATCCTAGTCTTCAATCTGCTTCCATTAACCAGAGCTGTGTCTCAAGGAAAGTCACTTCACCATCCTGAGCAGCGTTAGAAGAGTGGTGGCTTTTTCACAAAAGCAGTAGGAACAAAAAATAAACTACAGACTACTTGCTTTGAGGCAGCATTCTACAAGGCCTTATGGAGACCCAGTGACATCCTCAGTCTAGCTGAGAAAGAAGGAGTCAAAGTGTGGAGCTGGTTGAACAACACAAATTAAAATCTAAACAGAGAATAACACAAGCATTATGTGTTATTCTCTGTTTAGAGAATACTATGTGAAAAATACAATGCAATACTGAGGAACAGACTCAACAAATGAAGACTCACACACTGAAAGTTACAATACATTATTTAAAGAAATTAAAGGTCTGAACCAAAGGAAACATGCTCATGTTCACAGATGACTATGCAGACACACCCCAAACTGACCTACAGACTTAGCAACATGCCAATCGGTTTTTTGGGGGGTGGGAGACAGGGGCTTGAGACAGGGTTTCTCTGTGTAACCCTGGCTGTCCTGGAACTCACTCTGTAGACCAGGCTGGCCTTGCCTATCTCTGCCTCCTGAGTTCTGGGATTAAAGGCATATTGCCATCACGCCCAGCTGCCATGCCAACCTTAATATATACTTAATATATAATTCTTTGAATGATATATACTAATGGCCAATAAACACATGCAAGGATGCTCCACATCTCTAGCCACAGACATAACTCAAACTAAGCAAGAGGCCAATTCACAGTCATTAGAGTGTGGTAAAAATCAAGATAGTAAGTAGTGGTGAAGACCTGGAAAGACTGGAAGTCATCTGTACTGCTGCTGGGGAATAAAATGGGGCAGCCACTTGGGAAACAGTCTACTAGCTCCTCAAACAATGAAGCAGTTGCCATGTGAGCCAGCAATTCTACTCTTAGATACACAGGATATCAGGAAATATATGTCCACCTAAAAACTTGTGCAAAGTAGTCATAACAGCATTGTTCACAACAGGCAAAAAAGGTAGAAACCCTCCAAACATCCATCAGCTTACTTACGGATTAACAATCTGTGGGACAGCCATACAATGAAATATTCAGGCACTTAAAAGTAAAATATTGTTTGGGCTGGAGAGATGGCTCAGAGGTTAAGAGCACTGACTGTTCTTCTAGAGGTCCTGAGTTCAATTCCCTGCAACCACATAGTGGCTCACAACCACCTGTAATGGGATCCAATGCCCTCTCCTGGTGTGTCTGAAGACAGCTACAGTGTACTCATATTAAATAAATAAATAAATAAATAAATAAATAGATAAATAGATAAATAGATAAATAAAATATTGTTACAAAGTGACTGAACTCTGAGAACAACCTATGTGAAAGAAGCCAGATACAAAAAGACACAAGTAATACAATTCATTTAAAATAGCCAAGTCCAGGGACACAAAGCACATAATAGTTGTCAGGAGCTGGGAAGAGAGATGAACAGGGAGAAACTGCTAATGGGCACAGGGTCTCCTTGTAGGGTGATGAGAATATTCTAGAATTAGATAGTGAAGATGGTTATTCAACCTTGTAAATGTACTAAAAAAAAAAAAACCCAATGAATTTCAAACTACTGAATTACACACTGTTAAAGGGATGAATTTCGCCAGTTAGGCCTGTAATAACAGCATCTTAGAATACATGAGATGAGGGGAGGCAAGTTCAAGTCTCAAAACAAAGGGTAGAAGAAAAATTCTAGCCAGTCACAGTGGTACGTGCCTACAGTCCCTGAGCTTAGGAGATCAAGACAGGGTGACCACTTGAGCTCTTGAGTTCAAGATCAGCCTGAACTACAGAATGAGTCTCGTATTAGAAGCAGGGTGGAGTTGGGGCTGTGTATGGTAACTCATGCCTATAAGCCAACAGCTCCAGAGGTTGGAGCAGGAAAAGTGCCACAAGTATGAGAACAGCCTGAGTTTCATAGTACCAGGTCCGTTTGATATACAAAGTGAGACCCTGTCTCAAAAAATAGATAGCTAAGACTAAAACGCACATTCCCTGGACAATCCTAATTCTAACCCAGTCTCAAAAAACAAGTCAGTAAAGTGATGATTGCAGAGATAAGAAGACCTGAGTTCAACTCTTGTCACCCACATATGGGGAAGCTATATGAAGCAGTGTGTATCTGTAAACAGCCCTAGGGAAGCAGAAATGGCAGGACACCTGCGCCTTCCTAGCAGCCAGTCTAGCCACACTGGTAAACCCTAAGATCAGAGATCTTGTCTCAAAAAATAAGATGGAGAACAACAGATATCAACCTTTAGCTTGCATACCCACAGAACACCATACATAACACATACAAGCACAGACGTACACACAGTATTTAAAGCTGTATTTAAAAAAAATGTTAGGACTCTAGTTCAGTTCTGTGTTATAGCACTCATGAAGCATGCAGGAGGTCCTGGGTTATACCTCCAACACCACAAAAACTTACCAAAATTCTTATTTATTTATTTATTAATTTAAGATAGCAACTTTTTTAATGAAGACTAGGCACCTATTTAACTTGTGTGAAGAAGTCCAGGGTTCAATCCTTAGCACCCGTTACATATGTACTTGTGGTTTAATCTACTGTGATGCTGATCATGAGGAAGACTGAGACTTGCTCAGACATGTAGTTGCAAAAGGAAGAAAATATTTTAATAACCTCTAGATGACTTAGGCTACTCCCCTTGACATTATATCCGAACTCAATAGACAAGCAGTTCACTGTGACAGGAAATCTCAAACCTCATGAACTTTTCCTACTCTGTGACTTTAAAATTCACTGGCCTTTCTCAATTTGTAAATGGGTTTTTTTCCCAACATGATTTTGTAATCTCCTGTGCTGGTCATCTGGAAAATACTGGCTCCTTGCATTACACTGTTCTTCTGGAGAGGAACACATCACAGACTGAAAAGAATTAATAAAACACCACCGGTATAATATCATCACCAAGGTCAATGCTGTTGGAAAGGCCTTTCAGTATTTTAAAAGTACCCAGCCCAGGACAAACTCTAATTTGTTCTTTCAAGCTCTAATTTCACCAAGGCCATATGAATTGTTAGTTATTTACTTTGAAGCAACAGATTCATCAATGTTCTTTTTTGGGTGGGTGGGGGAGTTCAGAAAGCACTCACATCTGTATATCCATAGTCATGACCACAGTTTCACATCAGTGCACTCTGAAAACCCATCAAGTTCAATGTGCAACTCATACAACCGAGTAAGAGCTTTTCCAACAAACCCCCACAGCTGGTAAGTAAAATGCTTAGTTCCCATTTCATCACACAGAACGGTAAGAACATGTGCCCAAGCACAGCACATTAGTGTTGATTAAATACTCTGCTTCATTAAGGTCAGTGTTAAACGAAGCGGAGGGCACGGGCCTGGGATGGTACACTATGTGCAGCTGATTCCTAGAAAGATGTTGCCAGTTTTGTCTCTGATTTGCCCTAAGTTTACATCATTGGTGAGAAGAAAAGTAATGTGTTAGTACTGTTAGGAAAATTGTTCTGCTCTGAAGGTACCTTGGACTGGGTTTAAGGACCTGCAAGTGCCTGGGGAACCCTCTAAGAACCGCTGAGTGAGGACAGTACTCCCTCCCACACTGAAGGTAGTGAATAAAGCAAACAGCCACGCCTCTGTGTGACTTATGAAGAGCCATGAGCAGATGTGACTCTCGGAGACAGGTGGGAGCTGACCTGTGCCTGCAGGTTGGGTTGCCTCCAAATACAGAGCTGGCTGAACAGGCTCCTTCCTGATTGCCAAACCCAACAACACAATTCCTACTCCCTGGCCTTGCACCACCTTTCCCTTCCTTTGACCTCCAACTAGAGGGCCAGTATAGAGAGTGGATGGCTAGGGAGAGGGGGTGGGAGGATAGTGAGGGAAGGGAAGCACAACCCACATCTCCTGCCTTTGCCCCCTCAACTTGGCCCACCCACCAGGACCCACCATCCCCTTCCTGAAGATACTTCTCTCACCTAGACCCAAGTTCAGTATTTGGCCTCCCACCTAGACCCAAGCTCCAGGCACTTGATAGGTAAGGTGCCTTCTTTTGACCCTAAAATGGGTCCTACTCAGAAGTCACAAACATAAGACCCCTCGCTGGCTCAAAGCCCTATACCCCCATCACAAACAGTAAGCAGCATGAGGGCTGCTGGGAATGGATATTTTTATTTGCGATGAGACTGTAACACTAGCGCCCACAGCCACAGTAAAGCCACTTGGCTGGAGCTGAAGGAGGAAAACAAAGTGCCATTCAGGGCCCAGGGACAAACAATAGGCCCTTATCCTCTCTTCTGGTCCAGGCCCAGAGCTGCTAAGCAGAACTAGAAGGCACAATGGGCAGCCCCTGGGCAGTGTACCCCTAGATGTGTGTGGCCCCAGACAAACTTTTTTTTTTTTTGTGATCTGTATACATGAAGAACTTGAACCATTATATATTACTATGCTAGTACCATTCTGATAGCCCAGTGACACAGGTCCATATAGGAAATGTCACAACTGCCTCCTGGGACTGGGCTTAGACATAGACCAAAATAATTACATGGGACAGCTGGCTATCCTTGCACAGGGATACAACTCGAGAGCATCCCAAAGGGTCAATGTGTGCCAAAAGGGCACAAGATGGGAACTGTGAGCATTTGGAGGAAGGAACTCCAAAGTGTGCCTTGAGGTGTGGCCTGGGCCAGAAGCCACTCTTGAGCAAATAGTGGTACTATAAATATAAATATAATCACAATCATGGGTTTGAAAGATTATGAGGTTTGTCCTCAAAAATGGGTGAGTAATTATAAGTCTAAACACTTCCTGTTTCCCATCTCTGGGGTGATCAAGCCACCTTGGAAACAGTAAACAATGAGTCCCTGGGTCTTCACACTCAGTCCTATTGGCTAACAGGATACTTTGAGTGTAGTGCCTTACTGGGCCAGTCCCTCAGTGAGGCCCAGAGGTGAGGTACCAAAAAAGGAGAGCTAAGAGAGACTTTACTGAGAGGCTAGGCTCAGGCAGTATGAATTGAGAACAATCCCAGATGACTCCCAGATTGGTAACCTCTGCAGAAGCACTGAATTCAACTCTAAACATGCTCTGTCCCCTAGGGGGCAATTCTGCCACCCATACCATAGCTGGTTAAAGGTAATGCCTGCAAGCCCCTAGGCTGGGCTAATGAGAAGAGGCTCACCAGATCATCAGACAGCACCAATCATGGGCCTAGCAGGGCAGCAGGGGGCTGCTCCAGCTCCTCTTTCACTTTCCACTTGATGACAGGGAGAGACAATTCTGAGTTTGAAATGTGCCTAAGGTTCAAGTATCCTGCCAAATTGCCAGTCAGAAGCTGCCAGCTGCAGGAGACAGATAGCTACAGGGGAGGGAGGATCCCCTAGAGGCCCCCACGGGCTTGGGGCATGCTCCTGAGCCGCTGTGCTTTTCCTCCACAGTATGATCACAGCAGTAACTGCACAGGCTCTGGCCTTCTGCTGGCTTCTTTGATGACAGGAGATGCCAGGGCCTTCTTTTCCCTACTGTGCTCCCAGCAGGTATCTGAGACTTACTCCTTCAGCTACAGAACAGTACCCAAAGCACAGCACTCCATGCCAGGCAGCTACACAGAAACTAAGGGTGTGGAGTGATGCAGCCCTACCCACAAAGGGCTATGCTGGTGGCCTTCCCTCAGGGGAACTCTGGGGAAGTGAGCCAGGGATCTCAGGAAGCAGGATGCCAGGCTCCAAGGTTCCCACTACACATCCCAAAGTCTCGTGCTAAAGGAGGAGAGAGGGTAACTAGGCAGCAGTCCCAGCTCTGACAAGCATGCACTGGTGGGTGATGCCTGGTTCCAGCCCAAGGCCCCACGTTGGTTCTGTCTCCTCTCTTCTTAGTCCAGGCGCCATCAATTGCTCGAATCTTCCTGCTTTTCAAGCTAAGTACTCTCCACCCTGTCTCTAACTCCCCTCAAAGCTCTTCACAGTCTCTGTCCTGTCCTTCTACCCCCTCATCCTCAATAAACAGGCTCACCAACCTGCATTTCTTTAGCCCCTGGGTCTGCTAGAACACACACTATTGTTGGCAGGACTTGGGAAAAAAAAATGACCTTTGTGCAGGGGCAGGTTTTCTTTCCTGGCTCTCCTGTCCATTCCAACTGGGTAAATAGTTATGGAAATAAACCCAGTGGGAGAGTAAGATAGAACCGCAGAAAGTGTACAGTGAACTTAGCCCTTTGTAACTTCCAGTAAACCATTACTGGAAAAGTCATAGTCCCCTCAGGAATGTATGTGGAAAAGCTCTGCTTAGGAGAAGGAGCTCTGCAAATCAGCATAAGCTTCCAGGGGGGGAAAAAACAGCCTTCTCCTTTTCCTACCTAAAATAAAGGAATTGATAAGCTAAGAAAAAAAGTATGGAATTCTAGAACTAAGGTCCAAGGAAGGCCAGGCCAGGGCACCTTGTTCTGGTTTATAGTGAATGAGAGCTGCTGTCTCTGTCACTGGGCTTTGCCTCAAACTTTGGTTCAGGACACCAACACTTAAATTGTATATCCACTGCCCTGGTTGCTGTTAGAATGGAAAGGTCTAGAAATCTCCTGGCACTTTCATGCCTAAAGGAGAGATCTGTTTGGTACATAGGTGATCTAGGTTGACAGGCACATTTACCCAGCCTAGGGACTCCTGGAAGCACTATTCCCTGCTCAGGGCAAGATGCAGGGAAGGTCCTCCAAGGGCTGCCTACTGTCTAAAATGGCCTAAGAGGACATGTAACAAAAAGAGAACAAGATTCTCAGCTTTCTCCTGGGTTAATAGTCTTCTTATCCAAGATGCAGCGGTCACAATCAATTGTAAAATCTCTAACTGGTCAGTGGTGGCACACACATTTAATCCTAGCCCAGGAGGCAGAGGCAGAGGCAGAGGCAGAGGCAGA
>NC_034590.1:115958079-115960339 GCF_900095145.1 Mus pahari | reverse complement strand
GAGGCAGAGGCAGAGGCAGAGGCAGAGGCAGAGGCAGAGGCAGAGGCAGAGGCAGAGGCAGAGGCAAGGGCATTCTGAATTCAAGGTCAGCCTGATCTACAGAGTTCCAGAACAGCCAGGGCTACACCAAGAAACCCTGTCTGAGACCAGGGAGATTAATTTTTAATCAAGAATCCAAGTCCATCCTCTCACAGAAGCCTATATTACTCTCTATGGTGTGACAGAAACAATGAATGGGGTTCTCTCCTCCTCCCAACAATGCTTTGAAAGAGAGAACTGCACTAGTGAGACTCTTGTCACTCCACGTAGCTCCTGTACAGAGAGGTGGCTAAACCTCCATAGGTTCCCTCTAGACCAACTCCATTATTAACATTCCACTTCTAGTCATTACAGATAGAGAAATGAGAAGCAAAAGAATAAAGAGCACATTTCTCAGCTGGTGAGATGCTCAGCACGAAAGGCTCTTGCTGCTAAGCCTGACAAACAAGATTTGATCTCCAGGAACAACATGGTTGATGGAGAGAACCAACTCTAACAAATTGTCCTGACATGCAACCTGCCCTCCCCCCCCACCTATAATTAGAATATTTAGAAAAAAGATTTCTCCAGCCTCTGGCCACTTTGAGGTAATAACCTCCAAATGTCCTCCTCAAGGGGGTTCCAGCAACACTAAAGCATCTGCCTGGATGTTCAAAAAGAACAACTAAAGAAGAAAACATTTGTTTGCAAATTCTTCCTTCAAAGAGTACTCTGTAGGGCCAAGGTGGGGTCTGTGCCAATGCTACACACTCTCCAAGATGTCTAGAGTGGGCTAGTGCAGTGACAACAGTGGAATGAACGGGTCCCAGGCCAGAGTGAATGAACCAGTTTTGAGGATCTGTGCTAAGAAGAACATACAGGCAACAGAAGTGGGTGAAAGCTTGAGGGAGGTGTGGTATCCAGGGCTCTTCTGTGTGAAGGAAGAACTCAAAGCTAGGTCATAACTCTTTGGAGTTACTCTATTACTCAAGATAAATACCTGGGTTTATGAGAATGGGCATTAGTGACAAGTGATAACAACTTAGTAATAGCAGTTTGGAGCCTTGACAATGCATTTTTTAAAAAATGCTGTTCAGTGACTATATGAATAAATAGGCTCAGAACAAGGCTGCTTGTGTCAGAAGTAATCAAACAGGCAGAGATAGGCAAAAGGTGTAAGGGCGACTAGAACATACCATGCTTTTTTTTTTCATATCACACTTTTTGCTGGATCAGGTGAAGGACAGAATGAGGGTGGGGTAGAATGGGAGAGAGCAATGGTATTCTCAGATTCCACAAACCCTGGTGACTCAGAAGATACCAATTGAAGGTTCTATTCCTGTTTTGTTTTGTTTTGTTTTGTTTTTTTCTGTTTTTTTGAGACAGGTTTCTCTGTGTAGCCCTGGCTGTCCTGGAACTCACTCTGTAGACCAGGCTGGCCTTGAACTCAGAAATCCGCCTGCCTCTGCCTCCCAAGAAAGTTCTATTCCGCATAAGCTAAGTATCCAAGCTACAGTGTAACAGAAGGATCTATCTTCTTTCTCCTGCCATAGGCTCTTGCCTAATAGCTGGGATAAAAGGAAAACCCCAAACATAGACTCAATTTTGGAAGCTGGGACAAGCACAGGGAGACAATCACTGGGGCTGGCCCTGGGTAGGGACAGTACACCAGATCTAAACAGGAGCTTGCTTCAACCCTTATTCTTTAAGCCGTACCTCTCTCATCACACACTCTCCTCCAAGTAGCCCTGCCCTTTGGCTCCTTCCTTCTACTTGACATCAGGACTCTCTTCTGTTCAGGGAACCAGAGCTGGGCCCAGATCCAGACTTAGTTTGTTCAATGCACAGAGACATTAGTGTATAACCACGGCAGCATGGCTAAGGAGGAAATGCCTTTCTTGGCCCTTGGCTGGGCAGCCAGTGACTATACCCATTTATACCCTCTTTCCTGTACATGTAAGGAAGAACACCCACTTTCACTGAACAGCTAGGAGTGGGCAAACAGCCTTGAGAAGAAACTCAGTCACTAGCTAAAAAAAAACCCAAAAACCCCCAAACCAAAAAACAAACAAAAATAAATTCCTTTGTATTTCTTCAGACCTTCAGGCAAAATTGTCTTTATCTCTGCTGTAGCCCTTAAGAAGAACATTCTAGGGCTGGTGAGATGGCTCAGTGGGTAAGAGCACCCGACTGCTCTTCCAAAGGTCCCGAGTTCAAATCCCAGCAACCACATGGTGGCTCA
>NC_034590.1:115956142-115957858 GCF_900095145.1 Mus pahari | reverse complement strand
AAAAAAAAAAAAAAGAAGAAGAACATTCTAAATCTGGGTGTGTAGCATATACCTGCAATCCCAGCATGCAGGAAGTAATCTGCTACACAGCAAAGTTGAAGCTATCCCTGGCTACATGAGATCCTGTTTCAAACAAACAGGTAAACAAAGAGCTACATTCTAGAGAGGAAATGGGGGTGGGGGGCGGAGAAGAACATGCTAAACAGATGAAAAGTGGGGCACCTAGGCAAAAGCCCTGCTCCTGGATTCCAGATACAGTGTGTAGGGAGGGGAAAGAGGAAAGGATACTACAGGCTTTGCAAAGAACACAGCAAAGAAAGAAGAGACAGACAGTTGCCATTCAGAGCCAAGTACCAGCTCGGACCTTCAGAGGTAGGGATGCTTTGTCTGTCCCCACTGTGGGCAGGATGATGGAGGTTACGATAGCTTGGGTGTACAGTGTCAGAGATTCTAGGTCTGACTCTGCCATATCCAGGACAAGAAGCTTTCCCATTGAAGGGTCAGTTTCCTCAAGTGACACCTCCAATATGGTTCTAAGAAAGCAGAAAGCTGGGCTGTGGCTCAGTGGTAGACTTGTCTAGCATAGCATGTGAAAAGGCCCTAGGTTTGAAGTAGAAATGGAAGGAGAAGCAATACCAGGAAAGCTGGGTATGGTAGAGCACTCTTGAAATTCTAACACTGGAAGGCTAAGCCAGAAGAACCACTGAAAGTTTGTACCCAATATGAGTGAGGGCCAGCCTAGGTGACACAGTAAGTCTCCATCATTCATTAGTTAATTAAAAGTTGGGTGGTAGATTTGATAGAGTGCTTGCCTTGCATAAGCCTTGAGCGAGATCCCAAGCACCACAGAAATCAGCTGTGAAGGTGTACACCTGTAACCCCAGCTCCTAGGAGGTAAAGGCAGAAGGGTCAGAAGTGTAAGCATCCATGGCCACACAGAAAGCCCTACAGCAGCTTGGGCTGCATACAATGTTGCCAAAAATGGGGAAGGAGAAGAAAAGAAAGGAAAGAAGAAAGGGAGGACCCCAGGAGAGCAGAGTGCACTTAGTCACTGATATCATGTAGAGCCATGATTATCATAGCAACACTTATGTCATGATCATTTCACTTTACTATTGCGTTTTCATATATAGATTTAGTTCTAAGTAAGAGAAACACAGCACATAAAAACCACCAAAAACCTGATCTTCCTCACACCATGGACGTCACTGAGGGTTCAGATGGCAAACCTCTAGGGAGAAAAAGCCAGTTATAATCCAGATCCTGAGATGTCCTTGGTAGAGCCACAGGTTGAAAGTTTGGTCACTAACTGCTGGATTGCAGAGAGGTGGTGGGACCTGTGAGGGGTGAGGCTACCTAAAAGAAGGTAGGTCATCATAGGTATATCTTTAAAGAGAATACATTTCTTTCTGTCTGTCTGTCTGTCTGTCTGTCTGTCTGTCTGTCTCTCTTTCTTTCCTTCCTTCCTTCCTTCCTTCTTTCCTCCCTCCCTCCCTCCCTCCTTCCCTCTCCCCCCCCCCAACTTTCTGGCTAACACAGAGATCTGTTTCATCTGTCACATGATACAGGAGTGATGTACTTCAATGCCACAGCTCCAGAAACAACAAAGCCACCCAACCACTGACCAAAGTCTTGGGTTTTGGGGGGTTTTTTTGGGGAGGGGGGGAGTTGGAGACAGGGTTTCTCTGTATAGCCCTGGCTGTCCTGGAACTCACT
>NC_034590.1:115953279-115955162 GCF_900095145.1 Mus pahari | reverse complement strand
ATGTAAATGAAGAAAATATCTAATAAAATAATTTAAAAAAAAAAGAATATCCAGAGCTATAGGACAAGCAGATGGGGCAACATTACTTGGTTTCAGTGGTCTGAGTAACAATGGCTCCCATAGGCTCATATATTTGGATGTTTATTCACCAGGGAGTATCAATATTTCAGAAGTTATTATTAGGAGGTGTGGCCTTGTTGGAGGAGTGTATCACTTAGGGTGGGTTTTGAGATTTCAAAAAGCCCACACCAGGTCCAGACTATCTCTGTTTGTGTCTCTCTGCTTTCAAGACAGAATGTAGCTCTCAGCCACTATTCCAGTACAATGTGTGCTGCCGTGCTCCCACCATGATGATACTAAATTGACCTTCTGAAATTGTAAGCAAGCCCCCAATTAAATGCTTTTCTTTTTATAAGTATTGCCTTGGTCATGGTGTCTCTTCACAGCAAGAGAACAGTGACTAAAACAATCAACATCATTAGGGGTCCATTATGAAGAGTTCATCACTTGTGCTTTCCCTTCTGGCTCAGATAAACTACCCATTCAAGCTCGCTATTAGCTACAAAGCAGGTTCAAACAATGATGTTCATTCCCGTACAATAACTCCAAAATAAAAGTCAGTAACCTTTGCTTTATAAGCAAACAGCAACCATCGTCACAATCATGCATGTCTTAACCAGAGGTACACTGAGCACCACACCAAAGAGTCCTAGAGGGTACCCTGAGCAGACTCTGGGCACAAACTCCACAGCCAGTCCCACAACACCCAGAGGAAGCTCCACTCCCAGGTGCTCTAACAGGACCAGGATCCCAGGATCCCAGGATCCCAGAATCACAGGATCACAAAGACAGCTTGACTTGGAAGAGTTCTGACACAACCAGGATCACAGGAAGGACAGACTCCAATCAGACATAGGCAGGGCAGGTAGCACTAGAGATAACCAGATGGCAGGAGGCAAGTGTAAGAACTTAAGCAACAGAAACCAAGGTTACTTGGCATCATCAGAACCCAATTCTCACACCATAGCAAGTCCTGGATATACCATCACACTGGAAAAGCAAGATTCAGATCTAAAATCACTTCTCATGATGATGATAGAGGACATTAACCAGGACATAAATAACTCCCTTAAAGATATACAGGAGAGCTGGGCAGTGGTGGCATATGCCTTTAATCCCAGAACTTGGGAGGCAGAGGCAGGCAGATTTCTGAGTTCGAAGCCAGCCTGGACTACAAAGTGAGTTCCAGAACAGTTGGGGCTACACAGAGAAACCCTGTCTCGAAAAAACAAAACAAAACAACAACAACAAAAAAGGAAAACACAATTAAACAGGCAAAGGAAACAAACAAAACCATCCGGGATCTAAAAATAGAACTAGAAACAATAAAGAAATCACAAAGGGAGACAACCCTGGAGTTAGAAAACCTAGGAAAGAGATCAGGAGTCATAGATGCAACCATCACCAACAGAATACAAGAGATAGAAGAGAGAATCTCAGGTGCAGAAGATACCATAGAAAACATTGACACAATAGTAAAACAAAATGAAAAATGAAAAAAGCTCCTAACCCAAAACATCCAGGAAATCCAGGACAAAATGAGAAGACCAAGGCTAAGGATAACAGGTACAGAAGAAAGTGATGATTCCCAACTTAAAGAGTTAGTAAATATCTTCAACAAAATTATAGAAGAAAACTTCCNTAACCTAAAGAAAAAGATGCCCATGAACATACAAGAAGCATACAGAACTCCAAATAGACTCAACCAGAAAAGAAATTCCTCTCCTCACATAATAATCAAAACACCAAATGCACTAAACAAAGAAAGAATTTTTAAAGCAGTAAGGGGAAAAGGTCAAGCAACATATAAAGGCAGACATAAA
>NC_034590.1:115951727-115952944 GCF_900095145.1 Mus pahari | reverse complement strand
TTTGTACATGACAGGGTCTTGCTGTGTGCCACATAATGGTCTTGAAATCATGCTTCTCCTATCTCAGCCACTCTATTAGTAGGAGCGTTTATTTGATGTTTTTACACTATACTATGGTTTTCAGAACAGTTTACATACTTCAAAATTATTTACACAAAAGAAATGTAGGCAAGTAATTTGGAAGGTGACTTGTAAGAGAACAGCAAAGAGTGAGACTGAATGTTTTGCTTGATATTTATAATTATTGCATCAATTTTGAAGAAGAGGACTTTAAAAGTTACTCTTATTCTGAGATAAATGCTTTTCAAAATCATCACAGCCAATGAACCAGAATCTTACCCTCACCTAATGTCTATGCCACCCTCCAAGCAGAATCGTTGTTCATTGAAACAGTTGATGAATGACTTCATGGATAGACCATCTTAATACACACACCATTTCTTTTTTTGTTTTTTGTTTTTTTTTTTCCACACACCATTTCTTTTTTTTTTAAGTCGTTCTTTTTTTCCTTTTTTAAGATTTGTTTATTTATTATATGTAAGTACACTGTAGTTGTCTTCAGACACTCTAGAAGAGGTTGTCAGATCTTGTTAGGATGGTTGTGAGTCACCATGTGGTTGCCAGAATTTGAACGCAGGACCTTTGGAAGAGCAGTTGGTGCTATTATCTGCTAAGCCACCTCTCCAGCCCCACACCATTTCTTAAATGAATGTAACCTGTTCTCTCTCGGAGGGCTGAGAATGATGACAGTCACTCAAGTCAAATAGCTTTGACTGTAGCAGGAAATCTGTATCCAAAAATTGTGCCTACAATTCATTCCTTGGCACAGCAGAACTGTCAACTCTTAGCTTAGCTACTATGGAGGTAAAATCCTTTGTTGATGTGAGGGACACTGAAGTACAGCCTTATTACAATGAACTCAAATGTCTAAAAATTGTTCTTATTTTGGGTTTATATCACAGTAAGAGCCAAGATTTTAAGCTCTCCTAAAAACAAAACAAAACAAACAATGTTCATTTAATAACATGTCCACCATTTTTATGATTGGTATAAAAATAGATATTGTGTTGAATATAATTTTTAAAAAGAGTCCTAGAATTCCATTACTTTCTTCCCAACAAGAGATGAACAATAGCTAAGTACTTTATATTGGTCAAGGAAACACAGACAAGTTTGGATGTCAGAAAATGTTGAGGCAAAAATTCGAGGGACAGGTG
>NC_034590.1:115950251-115951527 GCF_900095145.1 Mus pahari | reverse complement strand
GGGGGAGGAGTGGACTCTGTGGAAGCCCTGTCCCAAAGTAATGCTGGTGCCCTGGAGCCAGGTTGGAGGCCTCCCTTCCCATTAAGCACCTCTTTGCATAGCACCGGCCCCACCCCCACGCTCACTGGTACTACTACAGAGCAGCGCACCATGGCGGGTCGAGGAGGTACAGCACGACCCAATGGACCAGCTGCTGGCAACAAGATCTGTCAGTTTAAGCTGGTCCTCTTGGGCGAGTCTGCAGTGGGCAAATCCAGCCTGGTCCTCCGCTTTGTCAAGGGGCAGTTCCACGAGTACCAGGAGAGCACAATTGGAGCAGCTTTCCTCACACAGACTGTCTGCTTAGACGATACAAAGGTCAAGTTTGAGATCTGGGACACAGCTGGCCAAGAGCACTATCACAGCCTGGCCCCGATGTATTATGGGGTGGGGGGGCAAGCAGCCATTGTGTTCTATGACATCACCAACACAGATGCATTTGCACGGGCTAAGAATTGGGTGAAGGAGTTACAGAGGCAGGCCAGCCCCAACATAGTCATTGCACTAGCGGGGAACAAAGCAGACCTGGCCAGCGAGAACCGTGGAGTTTCAGAAAACACAAGCCTATGCAGATGACAACAGTTTGCTGTTCATGGACATGGCTGCGAAGACTGCAATGAACGTGAATGAAATTTTCATGGCAATAGCTAAGAAGCTTCCCAAGAATGAGCCCCGGAATGCGGCTGGGGCTCAGGGCCAAACCAGATGTATGGATCTGCAGGAGAGCAACCCAACCAGCCAGAGCCGGTGCTGCAGCAACTGAGCCCCCTTACCTGCCATTGCCCCCACTCCTCCACCACAATGACCCAACTGGAATCTACTCTAACCAATCGTACTTAACAACTAGGGCCACTGCTGGGGGCAGGGGAAGGGTCCATCAAGAATCCTCCGAATAACTTTGATCCTAGGCCAGAGGGAGTTATTCCACCTGCACCTTTCTGTACAAATACTAATTCAATTTTATGTCTTAAAAAAAATTCGAAGAAAAAAGTTAGAAATCAAGGATACTGATTTGGTAGGCTAAACATCCAATATTCTATTCTTTCTATCATTTGCAAATCAGTTAGACATGACACTTAGACAAGAGGAAAATTCCGTCCTGAGCTCCTGCCTCAGGGAGGGCATCTCAGAAACCAGTATGAAGAGAATGATGGAAGCTAAGCCAATGCAAGACACAAAGACAGGAAGGGAGGGAGAGAGAGAGAGAGAGAGAGAGAGAGAGAGAGAGAGAGAGAGA
>NC_034590.1:115931826-115946725 GCF_900095145.1 Mus pahari | reverse complement strand
GTGTGAGATGGAATCTCAGGATTGTTCTGATTTGACAGCAGTATTCTTAAGCTTCACCCAGGCTGCAGCAAGTGTCAGTGTTTCACTATTTCTTGCAGCTGAATAAGAATCCATTCATTAGGTGGTGAAAGTTTGGGTTGATTCCATTTGAGCTATTATGAATAATAACAATGTGAATTCTCATCTGCAGCCAGTCTTCATTACTCTGTGGGTTCTTTTTCCCATCCTTTATCCCCCTGATTTCACCCCCTATCACTAGACAGGAGAAAAA
Organism: Mus pahari; assembly: GCF_900095145.1. Taxonomy (NCBI): domain Eukaryota; kingdom Metazoa; phylum Chordata; class Mammalia; order Rodentia; family Muridae; genus Mus; species Mus pahari. The sequence goes on along the minus strand of NC_034590.1, from coordinate 115,946,454 downwards.
GGATAGAGGAGAGAGAAAGTGATTTGTGAATTTAATTTCTTTGTTTCTTCTTTGAACACGACTACTCACAAACCACAATCAACCCCCCCCCCCGGAACAACCAACAACAACCAACTCCACCTATTAGGGCCCCAGCACTTATATAACTTCTGAATTTTTCCTAGAATTCCAAACATCACACATTCACAGACATTATCTGCAGCTGGCAAAACCATACCTCGGCTAGAGTACAAGCAAACCACAGTCAGCTGCTATGGACAGTTCAAAGCAGCACCATATCCCCACACTTGGGATTAAACCAAATGCACATTCTTATAATATTTCTGTGTGTTTTTTTAAAGAAACCAGAATCCCAGATCCCAGAGCTGTCAATTCATGTGTGTGTGTGTGTGTGTGTGTGTGTGTGTGTGTGTGTGTGTGTGTGTGTGTAAAATACAACGTTTTAAATATCTATTTTAGTGCAAGAGCACTGAATCCAGGGTCTCATCCATACTAAGCACTTGTTTTACTTCTCAGCTACAACCCTGACATTGGCATTTAAATATATAACTTACGTTGTCTGAGTTAGTCTTTCTCATTATGTCTGGTTGAGTACTTGAACCCAACAGACTGACTCTATAATTCAACTATCAACTATACTGCTATAGTTTGGACCTATAATGTTCCATAAAGGTCTTGGCATTTATGTTAACTAGTCTTCTGTCAACCTGACACAATCTAGAGTCATCTAAGAAGAGGGAACCTCAATTGAGAAAAAAACTTCTGTCTTAGGAACCTCTGGAGTCACAGAACTTGTAGAATGAATCTATATTATAAAGGGAATTTATTGGAATGACTTACAGACTGCAATCCAACTAAACCAACAATGGGAATCTGTGAATGGAGAGTTCAAGAATATAGTAGTTTCTTAGTCCCACAAGGCTGGGTGTTTCAGCTGGTCTTCTGTATAAGCTGGAATCCTGAAGTAGGCATCAACAGATGTGCAGGCAGGGAAGTGCAAGCAGGTAAAGAAGAGCCCTTGCTTCTTCCATTCTCCTTATGTAGACCTCCAGCAGAAGATATGACCCAGATGAAAAACTATGGCTCAAGATCTGGATAAAAGCTGTGTGTCTTCCAGTCCCAACTTCTATGTGTGACCTTTGTATGTCCTGGGCCATTGACTGCAACATCAACTGCACCTTCACCAATGGCATTCCATGGCCTCAAGCCTCAGCTGATCTCCATGATCCTTTCATGCATTCAAAACCAGTACCACCTGGGTGATTCTTACATACTACAAACTCTGGCTGCCAGCATGATATTTATCTCTGGAACACAGCTTCTCTGTGCTCACAGAAAACACTTCCCAGAAGATTTTATCACAGCAATGCTGGTCTCTTCTATTTATTTATTTATTTATTTATTTATTTATTTAATTTAAGTATGCTATAGCTGTCTTGTTACGGATGGTTGTGAGCCACCATGTGGTTGCTGGGATTTGAACTCCGGACCTTCGGAAGAGCAGTCGGGTGCTCTTACCCACTGAGCCATCTCACCAGCCCGCTGGTCTCTTCTTAATCACCCCTAATTTCTTAGCTGCAGTCAACCAGCATCAATTGTCCCAGTAACCACTTCTACTGTTGACTCCAAAGCTGCAGGTTCTGCTGCTTGCTGGAGCTGATACATAGACCTCTTGTTCTATTACATCATCGCCAGCTTTCTGCTTTCCAACTCCTTCACCGCCTATACTTGGCTTTCCTGGGACTTGCTCTGTAGACTTACATTGAAGTCAGAGATCTCCCTGCTTCTGTCTCCTAAATGCTGGGATTAAAGCCGTTTAACACCACACCTGGACCTAAAACCTTTACCTTTTCACAAGATCTTTATAAATTCTGGATTGTAGTTCATTTCAGATATAGTCAAGTTGACCCCAAGAATAGCCATCACAGCGTTCATCAGATTGCCCTGCAGTGAAGTCTGGGGCATTTTTCTCCGATGGTGGAACTGTGGATACTACCAGGCCTGGCCAGGTTGTATAACAAAGCAAACTAGAAACAAAAACAAAAACAGAGGGAGCAAGCCAGTGTGCAGCAATCCTCCATGGCTTCTTTCAGTTCCTGCCTCAAGTTCCTGTCTTGATGCTCCCAGCAATTGACTGTTAGCTCAAAGTGTAAAAACCCTTTCCGTTCTAAATTGGCTTTTGTCATGATCTTTATCACAGTAATAGAAACCTAATTATACAGTGTTGAATGACTGGTCCAGAGTCTATACCATTAGTAAATATTTAGACCTTTAAGAGGGGGGTCCTAATGAGAGGCTTTGGACATGGGTCCTTGATGTAAATTGTGGTGCCCTTGCCCCTTCCTCTTGTGGTAAACACTTCCTCCACCAGAAGTCTGGACCATAGTGCTATCTTGTCATAGTCCCAAAAGCAATGGAGTGATCAATCATTAACTGAAACTCCTTAGCTGTGAGCCAGAATAAGCCTCTTTGCTTCATGAGCAGTTCTCTGGTATTTGTTACATCAGAAAGCTGACTAACACGTACATCTCTTCTCTACATTTTCATTCTGGGATGTAAAGGTGCGCTGGGTGGTAAGGGAAGCAGCGGAAAATTTAAAATCACTGTTTAAAATCTTGGGAGATGTTTCAGTGGGTAAAGTGCTTACATATGGTTCTGATTTTGGATCCCCAACACTCACATAAAAACTCAAGCATGGCTGTGTGTGCCCATAATTCTAGTGCTAAGGGAGAAACAGACAGGAGGCATGCTGGGGCCTGCTAGGTGCCAGTTTAGGGGAAAAAAGGCAACCCTAGGTTCAGTAAGACTCTGTCTCAAAAATAAAGTAGAGAAGCAATTAAGGAAGATATACAACATGTATTTCTTGCCTCTGCACCCACACATACATACTCATATGTGTGCACATGCACCTACATCCACATATACATAGGCACCCACATGCACACACACACATACACACAAATGCATAAACTATGAGGTATTAACTTCACAGACAGAAAACAACCTCGTTATTTGTACTCACTCCTGTCCCCACAGCCTTGTAGAAGAATGTTGTTCACAAACAGTAAGTAGGGAAACACTACAGGCCTTGTGAGTGCTTTACTATAAAGCAGGGGCTCTGATACATACACCAGGCTTCTCTTGAGACCAACTCCATCTTAGGTTCAGGCTCCATCTTAGAGGACCTGACCGAAGGTTGAATTCAAGTTATCAATAAGCTTGTACCTAACACTAGTTTCCAGGTCACTCCCTAACCACCACCAATAGGAGGAAAGCAGAAGTTACAGATATACCTAAAGATATTCACTTATACGTTTATGGTTTGACTCCCAACACCAGCCAATCATTTTAAAGGGCAGCAAATTCCATAATAGCCCCCCAATCATACATGTGCTGAGTTGAATACCCCCTTGCTTGCTTGCCTCTAAAAATGCTTGCTTGAAACTGGCCTCCGGGCGTCACACTTCTGCCCTGCCGTGTCAGGGTCAGGCTGAGCCCAAGCTCAAGCTTGAATAAAAAGACCCTAGTGAAATTGCATCGGAATCAGCTCCTTAGTAGTCTTTTGAGATTTCGAGAAATGGGCACAACACTCTGAAGCTACATTAGATCAATGGCAATGTCAGGTGGGCAAGCATGCAGAGAACCTCAGGCCCACAATGAATATACAGTGGAGGTGCCCAGGAAGGCAGCAGAGCAGACCATGGAGAGCAAGAAAAGTCTGTAGGACTGTGGATGTACTACAGTGGGGAGAGTGCTCACCTAGCATGCACAAAGCTCTGGCTTTGATAACTAGCACTGCATAAAGCAGGCCTAGTTGAACATGCCTATAATTCTGGCACTCAAGAAATAGAAGGGGATGACCAGGAGCTTCAGGAGCATCCTCAGCTACATAAAAGATACAAATCTAGCCTAGGCTAAATGAGTCAGTCCCAAAACAGTTTTTAGAATGAAGAGTAAGTGAAAGAGATTATGAAGGAAAATTTGCATGCAGAACTATAAACAGACTCCATCTAAGACCTGATTGGCAAACAGAAGGAAATGTACCTAGAAGGAAGAGAATACAGGCCAGCTCTTCTAATTCAAATGATGATGGAGATGAAAAGCGGTGCATTATGTTTGATAATAACACTGTAAGACACCTGTGGTATGCTGTCCTGAGGTCTTCAAACCTGCCATCTTCAGAGCTGGTCAGTGGCAACCATGGCTACTTTGTCAAGTGCAAGGGAAAGTAAAAAGAGTAACTCAGCATCAAGGCCAAAAATGAAACAGGCCACTGTATTGGTCAGGGTTCTCTGCAGAGTAACAGAGCTGAGAGAATGAATATGTATGTATGTGTGTGCGTGTGTGTGTGTGTGTGTGTGTGTGTGTGTGTATATATATGCCCTTTACATATATATATATGTAAAGGGCATTTATTAGAGTGGCTTACAGAATGTGGTCCAGCTAGTTCAACAATGGCTGTCTACCTGTATTAAGTCCAAGACTCCTGTAGTTGTTTAGTACAAGAAGCTGATCTTCAATGTATGCCAGAATCCTGAGGAATTATGCTTTAACGTCCATCAGTGAAGGGGTGAACTTGCCAGTAACAGCGAGAGCAAGCCGACACAGAGTAAGAGCTTCCTTCTTCCACATCCTTTATATAGTCTGTCACTAGACGGTGTGGTCCAGATTAAAGGTGGATCATGGTACTCTAAATTATTTCATTAAGAAAAATCCCTCATTAGCTGGGCGTGGTGGCGCACTCCTTTAATCCCAGCACTCGGGAGGCAGAGGCAGGCGGATTTCTGAGTTCGAGGCCAGCCTGGTCTACAGAGTGAGTTCCAGGACAGCCAGGGCTATACAGAGATAACCCTGTCTCGAAAAACCAAAAAAAAAAAAAAAAAAAGAAAGAAAAATCCCTCATTGGTGTACCCAGCCATTTTGGTTTTAGCTAATTCCAGATATACTCAACTTGACTACCAAGAATAGCTGTTTCAGCCAGGAGAAAGGGCCACCTTAAGAACTGTACCCTGAGATTCCTGCACAGGTCCAGGAAGAAACAATAATTAAGCCCCAGAAGTCAGCTTTTCAGCACCCAGTTCATCTTAAACACATCAACAACTCTAGCTGGTGTGGTGGTGCACACTTATAATTTCTGTATTCCTAAGGCTCATACAGGAAGATTACTATGAGTTCAAGGTTAGCCTGAGCTAAATTGTAAAACCCTGTCTCAGATATACCAAAAGAGGGATGGAGAGGAGCTAGGAAGATGGCTCTAGTTAAAAGCACTGGCTTTTCTTCCAGAGGACTTAGGTTCGATTCCCAGATTCTCAGTATCCACATGGCAGCTTACAACCATTTGTATCTCTAGTTCCAAAGGATCCAACAACCTCTGCAGGCACCAGGTATATACACAGCACACAGACATACATGTAAGCAAAACACCCATATACATAAAATAAAATAAATAAATCTGTGGGGTGGGGGTGCAACACTAGGGAGACAGCTTAGCAACCAAGAGTGCTTGCTGTCCCTCCTAAGGACCCCAGGTATGTTTGCAGCAGTCTCATCGGGCAGCTCACACACATGTTACTCTAGCTCCAAGGTCTCTAATACACTTTTCTGCCCTCCATAGGCACTGTGACTTTCACTTACTTACTTACTTACTTACACATACACACACACACACACACACACACACACACACACACACACTTGGCCTACATCACGGAGATCCACCTGCCTCTGTGTCCTGAACGCTTAAATTAAAGGCATGTACCATTACACCCAGCTATAAAAATATATTTTTTTAAATGCTATAAATTGGTAAATTGGTCAGGTAGCAATTTATTCCTAGTTTAACTTAACATGAAAAGATATCAAAACTAGCTCAAGGCAGGGGATAGATCCTCTGAAAAGCCAGGAAAATGTGGGGCTTATCCCCCTCCCGGGGCATTTCCCTGGCATGAGAGGGTAAGCCAGAGAACAGGGGCCTAGGAAAGGAAACTGACCATACAGGCAGGACAAGGGAAAGCTGATGGATGCTACACTGGGCTGAGCAGCACAACAGAAAGAACATGCAAGAAAGGGGAGGACTGCAACTGCTGAATTCAGAAGGTAGTTTATAGATCAGCAGCAATAAATATTTTTTGTTTTTTTGGTTTTTTTGAGACAGGGTTTCTCTGTATAGCTCTAGCTGTCCTCGAACTCAGAAATCCGCCTGCCTCCCAAGTGCTGGGATTAAAGGCGTGCGCCACCACGCCCAGCAGCAATAACTATTTTTGAATTCCAACTCAAGATATAGCTCAGCAGTACAGTGCTAGCCTGCTGGCCTAGCATATGTACAGAAGGTGCCAAAAAGCAAAAAATAAATAAATGAAAAGAAAAGACCCACAGGAAAAAGTGAAAGAGGGAAAGGAACATAAGAAAAGAATACAATGGGAAAGCAGCAGGCATTCTGGAAGAAAGCTGTTTCACTGTTTTAGAGTGATCACCAGTGTAGTAGAACTCTTTAGAAACAGGAACACTGAGAAATAATATTTAGATCCCAAGAATAAACCTGGGGAGGTTTATGGCAACCCAGGAGAAAAGTAAGAATCAGAAAGCTGCCCCTCATTCTGGTATGTCTAATGAGAAGCCTTTGAACCTCCCTGGGCTGAGGTGGCAGTGTTCTGGCCCACCCATGTGGAGCCACAGCAGTCCAGAACCAGATCACAGATCACTAGGGAAGGCTTAAGGCACCACAAAAAGATGGCATCTGGAGGTATGTAGAAGACAACAGGTAGCCTTTTTAATAGCAGATGTGAATACTATGTAAATTGTTTTTATAAAATAAGAATGAGGCTAGAATGAAAGTAACAGTGACCAGGGTAACAACAAAGGCTTTCACAGTCTACCCAGGAATGCAAAAAATGTGGAATTATCATGGGAATTCCAGAAATCAAAAGGCAAAGACAGCTGGAAACAAGCACTATGACTTTGCAACAAAGGACAAGAGGGATCAGGGTTTGATGTGTGTTGGAGTAACCTTTTTCACATTGTGTGAAGATGTGTCCCTGTGTTTTCAATATCTCATTAAACTATCTCATTAAACCAAATCCCTCAGACACTTCCCAATCACATTTCATGTGCTAGCCTGCTCTCTAAGCAATCTGCCCACACTGCCCAAAGCTAGAACTGATTGAGCCCCAAGACCAGGCCAGAGCAACATAGGCCAAATTAACCAACCACAGATCTTTAAAACCTGAGGGGTGAATGGATCCCAAAGACTCCAAGTCTCACTAAAATTCAGAAATCCACGACATGTGAGAATCAGACTTCCAGACCCCAAAATTGCAGTTCTACAATTCTGGGTGGAAACCCTGCCAGCTGCTCCCACCACATTCCTTGATGGGACTGCTTCGCTGTTCAGGTGTGAGCTGCAGACTCCTGGGAAGGGAAACCAGAGCTGTAAGACACAGGGTCCCATGGGCTTCAAAGGCAATTAAGAAGTTTTCCAGACAGGTATATAAGTGACTGTCCATCCTTCCTACTGAAAAAAACATTTGTGGATAAAATATATGTATTGAGAAGAGGGGCACACCCCACATACACATACTTCTTAAAAGAATAAACAAGTCAGCAAGGAAATACAGACTACTCAGGTGGATACCTAAGAAGAGGCAGAAATACAGAGGCAGGTAACTGTTGTAACTTTTATCCTGAGGCTCCTTGAAGAACCAGGGAAACCTGACCTTTAGTTTTTCAAAGCCTCAAAGGGCACAGGGCATATCCCCAGTGTTCAGCCAAGCAGGAAATCTAAGGAGAGCTTACCCCAAGTCCAGTTGGGATTTCCAAAAGATACCCCTCAGTGTGAGAGTCAGGCAGAAATAAACCTCAGCTATTTCCCCCTCCCCCTGGAACTATCTACAGGAAAATCAAGAGTGATCCCATCACATAGAGAGGCAAAAGATAACTCACCCCAATAATTTGAGATTATTGGCTCTCACATGGACATGAGATCCAAATTCCAACACCTGAGAGACCACAAAATACTCAGTGCTGTGTACTGCTAGTGGGAAAACAAGTCCCATATAACCTAGAATTGTGGGTCCAGCAATTCCTTTCTTAATTTATATCCTGGAGCAATGCTTGCTCAAATTCATTAGGAGCCCTGGACAAGAATTTCACGAAAGTATTATTTTTAGGAGCAAATTAAAGGTAAAAGTCAAAAAGGCTCCTCAGTAAGACCAAGAACAAATACACAGGGTAGAGTGGGAAACCCTACAACAGTGAAAACAGCCGCACACTCAGGAGGTGAACTGCAAAAATAACATGTCCAGGGTATTGATAAAGGGGTTTTGGCGGAGAGGAAGCGCAGGAAAAAAGATGTAGAATGGCAAATCTCTTTAAAGATTTATTTTTTATGTATGAGTATTTGCCTGTATATATGTATGTATAAATGTGTGCCACATGTATGTAGTGCCCTTGGTGGCCAGAAGAGGGTATTAGATCCTCTGGAACTGTCTTTAGATGATTGTTACACACCATGTGGGAGCTGGAAAGCAAACTTGAATCCTCTACAAGAGCAGCACGTGCTCTTAACCTCATAGCCATCTCTCCAGCTGCTACATTTCTATTCTAAACAGACACATGTCTCTAAAAGACTGGAGAAGATCATTTCAGCCAGAGTGAGCCTACAGAGAGAAGAACTGAATTATTCTCTGAAGAGAACAAAAAGACTTTGATACATTGAGATATTCATTCCAGATTTCGGTATTGCCAGTTAAAAAAAAAAAATAGAGACATTTTAAAAGTTAAATACAGTTTGGACCACTACTTGGTAACATATTACTAGGCAGTTAGGTTCAAAGATGTCATGGTTGAAAACTTACCTGGGTAACCCGGGCTTCTTGATCTCACAACTTTTTACAATAAAAGCAACTTCACCATTGCAGGTGACTGGCTACCCAGGAAGCAAAACTCCAGTCCATCTAAGCCCGGGGTCCCTCAGAGACTTCTTGAATGGACTCTCTAATTGCTGGGTCTCTTGGGCCCTCTTAGGTGGACTGATCTGGGGAATATGTTCTTTGGGATCCATCCGTCTGTAAAGAATGACTTCATTTGCCTTTGCTCCAGAAATGCCCTTAATCTGAGAAGCAAGTCAGCCAGAAAACCATCAAATAGGCCAGATGCAGGTGACACAGCTTAGTTTGTGATTTGGCCTCAAAGTAGAATCTGATGTCCCCTACCTGTCCTTTTAGCTGACCTTCCCAAGTCCCAGCACAGGAACCATGGAAATCAAGAATAAATTGGAATAATAATAATAAAGAGGGTTATTGAAAAGGAAACTGACAAGATGGCTATGAGAAAAGAGACTTGCCACCAAGCCTGATAATCTATATTTGATCCCTGGATCCCACATGGTAGGAGAGCCAGCTCCTATAAACTGACCTACATACATACATATACATATGCACACACATGCACACAAATAAGAAATGAAGATAAAAATATTAAATAAAAAGGTAGTGGAGTTTTGTTTTGTTTGTTTTATTTTTATTTTTACTTTTATGATTTTTTTTTCTGAGAGAGGGTTTTTCTGTGTAGCCCTGTCTATCCTATAACTCTGTAGACCAAGCTCTAAACTCAGAAATCCACCTGCCTCTGTCTCCCAAATGCTGGGATTAAAGACATATGCTACCACACCTGACCTAATTTTTTAAAAAGTTTGTTTGTTTGTTTTTTATTTTGAGGGTTTTTTGGTTGTTTTTTGTTTGTTTGTTTATCCCCCTAACCCTCAAGCTCTCTGTCTCTGTCTCTTTTTTTTGTTTTTTTGTTTTTTTTTTGTTTTTTGTTTTTTTTGTTTTTTTTTGTTCAAGTAAGGGTTTCTCTGAGTAGCCCTGGCTGTCCTGGAACTATGTAGACTAGGTGAGCTTGAACTCACAGAGATCTGCCTGCCTTTTTCTCTTGAGTGCTGGGATTAAAGGAACACACCACCAAACTGACCCAACTAGTTTAATATTTGTTTGTTTGGTTAGTGTTTTGTTTATCCAAGCAGGGTTTCTCTGACCATCCTAGACCTTGGCTCTATAGAGCAGGCTGGCCTTAAATTCAAGAGATCCACCTGTCTCTATCTCCCTAGTGACAGGATTAAAGGCATATACCACCACTGGCCAGCCTCTTTTAATCTTGAGCTTGTTAGATAAATACTCTGCCTCTAAGCTACATTTCCAGCCCTCTTGAAAACTTTCTAATCGGGAGGCTAGAGAGATGATTCAGCAGTTAGGAGCATCAGCTTCTCTTCCAGAGGTCCTGAGTTCAATTCCCAGCAACACATGGTAGCTTACAACCATCTTTAATGAGTTTTGATACCCTCTTCTGGCATGATGATGTACATGAAGAAAGTGCTCACATACATAAAATAAATTTTAAAAAACCTTTTTATTGTCTTTTTGTTATGTAGAGAGACTCCATTTCAAAAACAAAGCAAATAGTAAATAGATGGATGGATGGATGGATAGACAGACAGACAGACAGATAAGGGAGGTGAGGGACAACTCTAGAGATGTAGCTCAGTGGTAGAGTGACAAAAAAGCTTCCCAAACCCCATGTTCATATTCCTGGAAAGAAGCTTGTCTTAGTCAGGGTTTCTATTACTGCACAAAACATCATGACCAAGAAGTAAGTTGAGGAGGAAAGGGTTTATTCAGCTTAAACTTCCACATTGCTGTTCATCACCAAAGGAAGTCAGGAAAGAACTCACACAGGGTAGAAATTTGGAGGCAGGAGTGGATGCAGAAGCCATGGAGGAATTCTGCTTACTGACCTGCTTCCCCTGGCTTGCTCAGCTTGCTTTCTTATAGAACCCAGGACCACCAGCCCAGGGATGGCACCACCCACAATGGTGCTACCCCCTCTTGATCACCAATTGAGAAAATGCCTTATAGCTGGATCTCACGTAGGCATTTCCTCAAGGGGTGCTCCTTTCTTGATGACAACTCCAGTTTGTATCAAGTTGAGTTGACACACAAAACCAGCCAGTACAAAGCTGTGTCTGCAAAGGTTGATTGACACATTAGAAATCCAATAATGTAGCTGGCATTGGAACATTGGAAGGTCCAGCGTTGGAATGTTGCAGGTCTAGAGCCTAATTACAAATTATCTTGGGCTAGCTCCTTATCCACCTATGTGTCAGACCTAGACTTCTGTGACTGACAGAGTAAGAACCTTCTAGAGTATATTAACTTAGCAGACTCGCTCCGACCCCCCCAATGCTGAGTGTCATCAGATAGCATCTGAGGTCTACAGCTTAGATTTCTACATTTTACTTTAATTCACCTCTCTGACGTTTCCACCAATGTATTTGAAAGCTGTCTTGATTTATGACTCCGTCTATTACTATGAAAACTTCATAAAATTGCTTCCACATGAAAAGAGCATAGAATTTGGTGTAACATAAATCTGTGTCCCTGGGCCATGGTTGCTCACCCCTATTAAGCTCCAGAATAAACGATTTCTTATCCTCCTTGAGGTAAGACCTGTGCTTTTGTACTGACATAAGAGAAGCAGGCCCAAGCTTCTTCCTCTCAGGGATTCCAGCACCTTCAGGTCCAAACTTGACTCTTTTCTTTTTAAAGACAGGGTCTCCTGTAGCTCATGCTGGCTGACATACAATTTATTCTGTAACTAAAGATGACCTGAACATCTAATCCAGTTTGCAAGCCTGGCTTTTTGATCAGTATGTTTTCCCTCAGGGTGCCACTGACTGGGTGCCCGCCCTCTTCTTGCTCAACCCCGCTGTGACAATAGTTCAAGGGCCTGCTCCTCAGTACTCTTACAGCCCACAGATCCTTGTACTCAGAGCCTGCTCTCCACAGGGACTCCCATGGTAGCTCCTCCCACGGGGACCTTACACACAGAAACCAGTGTGACTTTCCCGGTAGTACAAGGAATAAATTTGTGACACTTCACATGAGTTGTTTTATTTGATCTCTTCCAACAATCCCATAAGGATGACCTCAATGCCCCTATAAACACATTTTAAGAATACTATGTAAAATATCAGGACTGTGTTGAAAAGACAATGGTAAAATTAAACCATCCCCTATTTTTCTTTGAATTAAGTTCCCATCTTCATGTAGTTTTTCTATAGCCAGAGATGTCTCCTAATAAAGTATCTACTCTAATTTGAATATGTATATGTATGTATATATCGGGGCCGAGCCAAATGTAGTGGTATACACTTACAGGCTGAGGCAAGTAGATCTCTGAGTTCGANGCCAGCCTGGTCTACAGAGAGAGTTCCCGGGCAGCTAGGGCTACACAGAGAAACCCTGTCTTGAAAAACAAAAACAAATCAGGACTGCTAACCAAGTATGGCAGACCATGCCTGTATCTCCAGAAAATAGAAGGCTGAGGTAAGGGGATCAGGAGGTCAGGACATCCTCTATCACATGGCAAATTGGGGGCCAGCCAAGATACTGTCTCAAGAAAAAAAGAAATTTGGCTCTATTATATTAAATAAAATTTACAGGAGACCACTGCTTTGAACTAAGCTCCTGAACTGGGTCCCAAAAGACTATTGACTAACAGTCAAAATGGAATCACTCATGCTGAGGTTCCATTAAGTTAAAACTGAGCCTTAGACCTGACAATCAGGATTAGAAAGCTAACAGCCAAATTCTGCAAACAAACCAGCTTCAACTGGTATGATAATGAGGCACCCTCAACCTTCAACTTCTGGAATCTAATGGTAAGCAATCATTTGTTTTTCTATTGTTCTGCCCCGAAAGGCCCAACCTCAAGAAAAAAAAAAAAAAACTGAAAATTACCAAATTGCTTTTGGTGTTTGTTTCTTCCCTCTTCAGCCATTTTTCTGTCTATAAAACCAGTTTCCCAAGTTTGGCTCATTGGAACATTTATTTTTATTTTGTAGAATGAAGTGTGGCCTGGTTCCTGAATTAAAAATGAAGCCATTTAGGAGTTATTAAGCTGACAGTTGTAATTTTGTCCCCTGAAAACTTCTTTCTAGTAAAGCTGAGTCACTTAATCTCTCTGAACCTGAGGTCTATGAACAACTACAAGAACTACTACAGCATTCACCAGGCCCAGTGAGATCTGCTCTATGAAACAATATTAACTATAAAATCACACACAGAAAATGAAAATAGTACCAACACAGGGAAAGCCAGTTCCATGGCCTGTTTGGGGGATCAGGTTATGACCAAATCCCAATATGTGGTTGAACCTGGATGGCTGATAGACAGGGAAATCTTGCCATTGTTAAATTCCTTCCCCCCCCCCCAAGACAGGGTTTCTCTGTGTAGCCCTGGCTGTCCAGGAACTCACTCTGAAGCCCAGGCTGGCCTCGAACTCAGAAATTTGCCTGCCTCTGCCTCCCAAGTGCTGGGATTAAAGGTGTGCGTCTCCTTTCCTTGAGTAAGGAATGAATTGCTAGCCAGACCTAGCAGTACATCACTGCAATTCCAGCTATTCTGGAGGCTGAAGCAAGACAAGAGGTTCACAAGTTCAGGGTCTGTGGGGCTATATATGGTGAGTTTAAGATGAACCTACCAAATTAGCAAAATCTCCCATCTCAAAATAAAAAATGAAAGGGGGTACTTAGGCACGGTAGTGAACACCTGTAATCCAGCACTTAGGAGGTAGAAGTAGGAAGATCAAGAATTAAAGGTTGGGCTGGTGAGATGGCTCAGTGGGTAAGAGCACCCGACTGCTCTTCCAAAGGTCCAGAGTTCAAATCCCAGCAACCACATGGTGGCTCACAACCATCTGTAACAAGATCTGACGCCCTCTTCTGGAGTGTCTGTAGACAGCTATAGTGTACTTACATATAATAAATAAATAAATCTTTAAAAAAAAAAAGAATTAAAGGTTAAGATAGAGAAATTCAACAGTTAAGAATATATCATGTGAGCCAGCCTCACAACACCCAGAGGCAGCTCCACTCCTAGGTGCTCCAACATGACCAGGATCAGAGGATCAGAGGTGAGGAGGACATAGCATCTGTCCCCAACACCTGGAGTAACTGTGACCTGTGGGACCAAGGCACACAGGAACTCCACCAGACCAGGGAGTGGCACAGGTTCCTGCCAGGGAGTGGCACAGGTTCCTTCCAGTCTGTCTGGGCCTGCGCCCTGAGCAGACCTTTGGCTCAAACTTCACAACCAGCCCAACACCCAGAGGCAACTCCACTCCAAGGGGCTCTAACACACACAGGATCAGAGGATCCCAGGATCCCAGGAGCTTAGTCAAACCAGGATCTCAAGGTCCCAAAGGCAGCTTGACTCCCAGGAGCTTGGACACACCTAGAATCTCAGGATCCCAGGATCCCAGAATCACAGGATCATAGAGACAGCTGGACTCTGAGGAGTTCTGACACAACCAGGATCACAGGAAGGACAGACTCCACTCAGATATAGCCAGAGCAGGTAGCACTAAGATCTAAGACAAACAGATGGTAGAGGGCAAGTGTGAAAACATAAGCAACAGAAACCAAGGTTACTTGGCATCATCAGAACCCAATTCTCACACCATAGCAAGTCCTGGATATACCATCACACTGGAAAAGCAAGATTCAGATCTAAAATCACTTCTCATGATGAAGATACAGGACATTAAGAAGGATATAAATAACTCTTTTTTTTTTTT